>NC_056739.1:456631608-456829108 GCF_019279795.1 Protopterus annectens
CTAGGCAAGGAATACATATAAGAAACCCAAGGTTTGACAGCTTTTTTCTGACATCAGAATGGAGCAAGAAAAAAAAGTTTCCCCAACGAGGTACTTAGCTTTAGTGAAGACTTCGGTTCTGAAACTCAAAGCCGAGTATTTCAGGAGTCGGCCGACCGGCACTTGCGAACTGCTTCTGCTTCGGGCACCGCACGGCAAGAAAGACTAAAGAAAATGGTGTCGGCTGCATGTTTTATACCGGTGACGTCATGGAAGAGGAGACAGCAACCGACGCAGGACCCAAGACTTTGGAATTCAGGCCGACTGAGGGCAAGGTGCCAGCAGATTACCCAAATGTAATGACTGCAACAGTGAAACACTAAGAAAGTACAGTTGTGTACCTACCATAATTGTAGATGTTAGAGTGTATTCACTGTTGCAGTCATTATAATTGGGTTATCCTGCTGGCAGGCTACCTGCAGTAGGCCCGAGTTCTCAAGTCTAGGTCCGGCATCGGTTGCTGTCTCCTCCCGTACGGCAGTGCGCCAGGGGTATAAAAGATGCAGCAGACACCATTTTCTTCAGTTTTTCTTGCCCCAGATGTCAGGTGCCCCTAAAATGGTAGGCTAAATTATGCCAATAAGCATGCATACACAAAAAACAACTTTTCCTTCATCTACAACAAATACACCACATAGGTTGTATAGAACAGAAAAGTACAGATATGTCCCAGCAAGGAAAAGGGGGATGGTGGGAGGGTAACCTGGACTGCAACAGTGAATACACTCGAACATCTACATTTATGGTAGGTACACAACTGTACTATGTTCGTGTTTCACTGCTGCAGTCATTACGATTGGGTTGAATCCCAAAGCTAAGGTTGGGAGGCTGGTGCTAAATAGGATTAGGAGAGGCTATCAGGTCCTGGAGAACTGCAATGGCAAAGCCTGCCCTGGATTTAGAGTAGAGAGGTAAGTGATGGTGCTTTGTAAAAGTATGCACCGAACTCCAAGTTGCAGCCTCTAAAATGTCTTTGGTTGGTACTCCTCTGAGGAAGGCTGCTGAAGGGGCTGCTGCTCTGGTTGAATGTGGCCTAATGCCTTTAGGCACTGATTTGCCATGCTGTGAATAGCAGAAACAAATGCAGTGGCCTATCCACTTTGAATTAGTCTGCTTTGAGACAGGCTTTCCTTGTGATCCTGCAGCATATGCCACTAGAAGTTGTTCAGTCTTTCTGAAAGCTTTGGTTCTGTCCAAGTAGAAGCATAGCTGCCTGTGAATGTCCAAAGAATGCAGAAGTCTCTCACCCTTATTCTGTGGGTTTGGATAAAAGGTAGGCAAATGAATTGTTTGGTTAAGGGCCACACTGGACACTACCTTAGGCATAAATGTAGGGTTTGTCCTTAGAGAAACCCTGTCAGGATGGAAAATGATAAAAGGTTCCACAGCCATGAGTGCCTGTAACTCTCAGAGTCGTCTAGCGGAGGTTATTGCTAGGAGAGCTGTTTTCCAGGATAAGAATTTTATATCAGCTGCAGAGGCTGGCTCAAACGGAGGCAGTGTGAGTTTTTCCAAGACATAGTTGAGGTTCCGTGCAAGTACTAGTGCGCTCCTTGGAGGTCTTGTGTTTTTGGCCCCTCTGAGGTACTGCCTTAGTAATGGATGAGAAAAAAATAGGTGGTTCTGTGTTGTAATGAGCTGAAATAGCAGAGGCATGAATTTTAAGTGATGAAAAGGAAAGGCCTTTATCCAGCATCTCAGTTAAGTATTGCAAAATCTGAGGAATATTTGGAGCAATCGGGTCAATACCTTGTGCCTGGTTCCAAGCACAGAATCTCTTCCATTTTTCTGCATAAGATTTTCTGGTGCTAGGCCTCCTGGCCTCCAAAATAACATCCATCACTGCTTTAGAGAGAGGTGCGTCTTGAATGGCTACATTATCCGCCATGCTGCCAGGTTTAAGGTCCTGAGTTGGCTGTGCAGTATCTGTCTTGTTGGGTCAAGAAGTGACGAATTTGACGTCATTTCCAAGCTGGGCATTGAGACAAGCTCTTTAAGATTGGGTACCAGTGCTGGCGGGGCCAGTCTGGGGCAATCAGTATCATTTTTGGCTTCTCTTGTCTGACCTTGAGGAGTACCTTGGGGATGAGAGGCAGAGGAGGAAAGGCATAAACTGTTAGGTTTTTCCAGCTGAAAGATAGAGCATCCACTTTCCATGTTTGCTTGTGTTAAGTCCTTGTGCAGAATCTCTGTAGCTGGCAGTTGTGAGGGGAGGCAAATAGGTCCGGGCAGCCCCAGTTTCTTATGCTGAAGACTTGTGGATCCAATTTCCACTCGTGGGCATCCATTAGGTTTCTGCTTAGTTCGTCTGCCAGAGTATTATCCTTCCTGGCAGGAATTGTGCTTGCAGACGTACTTGGTAAGTCAATGCTGTGTCCCACAAGGTCATGGCTAGTCTGCAGAGGGGGTAGGAATGTGTGCCACCCTGCTTATGTACCACATGACTGTAGTTTTGTCCATCTTTATCAGTAGTTGTCCTGGATGAAGTAAATCCTTGAAGGCTGTCAGGGCATTCTGAACAGCTAGCATCTCTGATTGATATGTAGATGCATTTGACTTGCGGACTACGTGCCCTGAATACATCTTCCTGCCATATGGGCCCCCCAGGCATAATCTGATGTATCTGTTGTCTGTCTGGCTGTGGGTAAGGTGAATGGCTGTCCCGTGTTGTGGTGGCAGGCTCTTGCCCACCATCGAAACTCCTGTTGCAGGCAGGGAATGAGGGTAATGATTGTTTCCAGGCTGTGGCAATGTTGAGTCCAAACACTTTTTAGATACCACTGAAGTTTCCTCATATGCAGTCTTGCATATGGAATTAGCAGAATGCAGGATGCCATGAAGCCCAAAGCCTGCAGAATTTTTCTTGCAGATAACTGGGTCTTTGTCACCAACATTTTGAAATAAGTAGTCAGTTGTCTTGCGTTTGTCTGGCGTGAGATAAGCCATCTGGTCAGTTGCATTTAAGCTTGTACCCAGGAATATCTCGGAGGGTAAGAGTTTTGTTTTGATTTATTTTCGTTTACTGTGTACCCTAGCCTTGATAGTAATCTTTTTACAAACGCCAGATGCTGTAGTAGAATGTCCTTGTTCTCTGCTTGGATAAGGCAATCGTCCAAGTAAGGATATATTTATATTCCTCTGTCTGCAAAATGCTAATTACTGGTGCCAAGCTTTTTGTGAAGACCCTGAGCGCAGTAGATAAGCCAAAGGGCAGTGCAGAGAATTAGTAATGCATTGAGCCAGCTATAAATCTGAGGTATCTTCTGCATAATTGTCTCATTGGGACATGCAGGTATGCCTCTTTTAGGTCTAAAGTCACAAGCCAAGCCTTCTTGCCTAGCATGGGCAGAAGCTGCTGCAGAGTTAACATTCTGAATTTTGGAATATCCAGGAATGTGTTTAGGATAGACAGGTCCAGTATTGGTCTCCAGGCTTTGTCCTTTCTGGGCACCAAGAATAGCCTTGAGTAAAATCCTAGTCCCTGCTCTTGCTGTGGTACTTGCTGAATGGCTCATGTCCATGAGGGATGAAACTTGTTTTTGTGCCTCTGCCCATTGATTGCATGGCAGGTCTGGCATACTGTTTGGCCTTGGTAGGGTGTGAAAGGGGAACCTGTAGCCTTGTGATACGACATTTAAGGCCCAATTGTCCTGGGTGATCATGTGCCAATTTTGTGAAAAAAGTGATAGTCCCCCCCAAGGAGCTGCCAGAAGATAAGTGCTTGGTGCTGGAAGGGGAAAGTCATTGAGACTTTTTTCTGTATGGCTGTGATTTTTCCTCTACGCTTTTGGAGGTAGAAGCACTCCATTGTTTAGGCCTGTATGAGCCTCAGGGCTGTGATCTGCCTCTGGGGCGTCTGTATCTGACTCTCTCTGGCCTGTCTGACACCGGAAAGGAACAATTCTTTGTAGGCCAGTTCCTTTCTGTACTTGTAAGAAATCCTTCACTGCTTGCATAGATTTAGCTTTGTCCTCCATTTTCTTCAACACCTCTTCTGCTTTAACACCAAACAAGGTATCGTGCTGTAATGGAGCATCTAATAGTTTTGCTTTAATATGAACGGGCAGATTCTGTTCTTTTAACCAAGCATGCCTTTTAATGACAGAACCTGTAACAGCGGCCCTGCAGCAGGCCTCTAGAGAATCAAAACCACATTGCAAAGTATGCTTTCCCACTTGTTCAGCTGCATGCAATAAATCCTGCATTTCTTTGTTTTCTGCACATTCTGAATTTCTCAACATTTACTGTTTAAGCAGTGACATAAGATATTGCTGATATTTAAGCATATGAAACTTGAGAATTTAAAGCTCTTACAGCCAAGGTAGCAGAAGTATAAATCTTTTTCCCCCCATCTGTCCAGGGCCCTTGAATCCCTATCAGAGGGAATAGGTTATTTTGCAGTGGAAGCCTTGACCTCTTTGGGACCCTGAGAGATAGTTTCTGGGTCAGCAGCAGGGTTTTTATAAAGACATTTATGTGAATCCTGTGAAATTTATGTGAATCCTTAACACTGTAGTATCTGTCTGGCTTAACAGGAGCTGGTGGTAAAGAGTCAGAAGACAGACCGGACTCTGAAAATACATCTACAATGTCTAAAACAGGAGAAATAGCAAGGGGCCATGTGCTGAAGTAATAAAAGGAAGCCTCTGAGCCTTTTCTTGGATTCTGAGTAATCTTGGCTCTCCCAGTGGAAATGCTCAATCACAGTATGCAGGGTCTCCCCAAAAGAATAATCCTCAGGAGGCTGAGGGGATAGATTCTTCAGCAACAGAATCCTCATAGGGAGGAAGAGAATATTCCTGTTCAGAAGAGGAATCGGAGGAAATGGAAACCTGATCTGAAGATTCATATTCTATCTCTTGCCTAGGCCTCTTATCAAGAGGGGGATGGGAACCCCTGATCAAAGTAATTAGGTCTTCAGCCATTTTAAGCATCTGTTTTTTAGGCATGGAGGCCTGTCCAGGAGAATGCTGTACTTGTTTCTTTGTCTTTAGAGCTGCTTTAGTCTTTGCCTTTGAAGCTGAAGTTGGTTTTACATAAAACTGTGTAGGCCTGAAAACACCCTCAGAAGCACATGCCTGCTCAGCGGCTCCGGACACATCTAAGGGAACAGTTTCCGAGTGTTCAATACCTGGAGTTTCCAGCGGCCTAGTTGGCTCCACGTGGGAGTCGGAAGCGGCCTGTGGCTCTGAGGTAGCGGGCCTCAGGGGCTGCGAAAGCACCTCACTGAGAACCGGTGACAGGCCTAGCGGAAGCCTCTTCGGTTTTGGACCTCAGATGCCTGTCATTTTCTTTTTCTTTGCACTTTTTATAAACTCCGGTAGTCGGCTGTTCTGACGGCATTATATAATTGAATCTTCTGCCAAAATAATGAAATGCAAAATAGTACCGACGCTTAATAGTGCATTGGTTAAATCTAGCACAAAACCGACAACTAGCAACGTCATGGTCAGGGCCTAGGCAAGGAATACAGTAAGAATGAAAATCCTTATGAGGTATTTGCTTCCCACAAGAAATACCATTATTAACTTTTTCTGACATTGGTCTGGAGCAAGAAAAAAGTTTCCCCAACGGGGTACTTAACTTTAATGAAGAATTCGGACTTGAAAATCCTCAGGAGTTGGCCGGCCGGCACTTGCAAACTGCTTTGCTTCGGGCACCGCGCGGCAAGACTGAAGAAAATGGCATCGGCTGCATCTTATACCCCTGGCGCACTGACGTCTGGGAGGAGGCGACAGCAACCGACACCGGACCTAGACTTTGGAACTCGGGCCGACTGCGGGTAGCCTGCCAGCAGGATAAGCCAATTGTAATGACTGCAACAGTGAAACACGATGAACATAATCTGTGGTGTTGTCAGTCTTTATCAGTAGTTGTCCTGAATGAAGGAAGTCCTCTAAGGCTGTCAGAGCTTTCTGTACAGCTAGCATTTCTTTCTGGTTGATATGTAGGTGCATCTGATTTGGGCTACATTCGCCCTGAATGTATCTCCATGACAGATGGGCCCCCAAGCATAGTCTGATGAGTCTGCAGTCAGGATTTGGGTGGCAGGGGATAGAATGAATTACAGTCCCTTGTTATGATGACAGGCCTCTGCCCATCATAGGAACTCCTGTTGCAGGCAAGGAGTGAGAGGAATCATTGTTTCCAGGCTGTGACAATGTTGACTCCATAAGCTTTTTAGGTACCACTGAAGTTTCCTCATATACAGTTTTGCATATGGAATTAGTAGAATGCAGGAAGTCATGACCCCAAAGCCTGCAGAATTTGTCTTGCAGACAGCTGGGTTTTTGTGGCCACTTGCTTGAAGTATGTTGTCAATTGAATTTGTTTGCCTGGCGTGAGGTAAGCCATCTGGGCAGTTGTATTCAAGCTTGCACCCAGGAATGTAATTATTTGAGAGGATACCAGTTGTGATTTCTTTTCATTTATGGTGTACCCTAGGCATGTTAGAAGCCTTTTTACAAATGCCAGATGTTGGAGTGTCCTTGTTTTCTGCCTGAATTAGACAATCTACCAGATAAGGATAAATTTGAATGTTTCTTTGTCTGCAAAATGCAATCACTGGTGCCAGGCACTTTGTGAAGACCCTGGGCGCAGTAGAGAAGCCAAAGGGCAGTGCACAGAAAGTACAGTTGTGTACACTTACCATAAATGTAGATGTCAGAGTGTCTTCACTGTTGCAGTCATCACTGTAGGGTTCTTCCTGCCAGCAGGCAGCCCTCGGTCGGCCAGAATCCCAAAGTCTGGGTCCGGCGTTGGATGTTCAGTCATGCTCCCTGACGTCAGAGTGCCAGGAGTACAAAGCTGCCAGCCGACGCCATGTTCTCCAGTTTTTCTTGCCCCAGATGTCATGTGCCCAAAAGTGAAGGCTAATAGTAAAACAAAAATGCAACATACAACAAACCCCGTACCCTGTAGCAAATACACCTCAGAAGGGTGAAGTAGGAAACACACTAATAAAAGTATAAGAGGGGACAGGAGGGTGGGTAACCCAGACTGCAACAGTGAAGACTCGAACATCTACATTTATGGTAAGTGTACACAACTGTACTATTTTCGTGTTTCACTGTTGCAGTCATCACTGTAGGGTTGAATCCCAAAGCTGAGATAAAGGGTGGTGGTTATAGAGTAGAAGGGGCAGCTAGAAGGCCCTGTAAGACTGCAGAAGCAAAGCCTGCCCTAGACTTAGAATAAAGAGAGAGATTATAGTGCTTAGAGAAAGTATGCACTGAACTCCAAGTTGTAGCTTCCAAAATACAGTTGGTAGGTACTCCCCTGAGAAAGGCAGCTGAAGTAGCAGCAGCTCTGGTAGAGTGAGTCCTAATTTTTCCTGGGATTTGCTTTCCATGATGAGCAACAAAATCTGATTCCATGAGCAATCCATTTAGAAATGTTCTGCTTTGAAATAGCTTTGCCTTGGGAATTTGCTGCATAAGAAACAAACAATTGTTCTGTTTTCCTGATATCCTTGGTTCTGTCCAGGTAAAAACGAAGCTGCCCATGCACATCCAAGGAATGCAAGATCCTTTCCCCCTTATTTTGTGGATTAATGAAAAAAGTTGGCAGGTGAATAGTTTGGTTTAAAGCCACTTTAGAAACCACTTTAGGCATGAAAGTAGGATTTTTCCTTAAAGAGACCCTGTCTTGAAGAAAAATATAAGGTTCCACAGCCATGAGTGCTTGTAACTCAGAGACTCTCCTGGCTGAAGTCAAAGCCAGTAGGATAGCTGTCTTCCATGATAAATACTTAATATCAGATGTGGCAGCAGGCTCAAAAGGAGGCAGAGTAAGTTTTTCCAGAACATAGTTGAGGTCCCAAGGCAGGTATGGGTGGTGTCCCAGGGGGCCTTAAATTCTTTGCTCCTCTGAGATATTGTTTCAGAAGTGGATGTGAAAACATTGGAGGATCTGTATTGTAATGTGCAGAGATAGCCGAGGCATGTATTTATACGGAGGAGAAGGATAAACCCTTATGTAACATGTCTGTCAGGTAATGTAAAATCAATGGGATATTAGGAATGAGAGGATCTGAATCCTGAGCATGCATCCAGGTGCAAAATCTCTTCCATTTACCTTCATAAGATTTTCTAGTGCTAGGCCGTCTGGCTTCATAAGATTTTCTAGTGCTAGGCCGTCTGGCTTCCAAGGTAACATCCATGACCTGTTTGGGAAGGGTAGGATTAATCATAGACCCTGAATACGCCAGGCCGAGAGTTTTGATATGAGAGTACAGAACCTGGCCCTGGTGTTGGGACAAAAGATTTGGAATCTGAGGTAGAATCCAAGGAGGCTCCTGGGATAGATTCATCAGTGTTGAGTACCAAAATTGACTAGGCCAATTTGGGGCCAGTAAAATCATCTTGGGTTTGTCCTGCTTTATCTTTAATAACACCCGTGGAAGAAGAGGTAGAGGAGGAAAGGCATACCCCGAGAGGTTCCTCCAACTGAATGAGACCGCATCCACTTTCCATGGTAGTTTGTGATATGTCTTTGTGCAAAAAATCTGTAGTTGGTAGTTGAGGGGGGATGCAAATAGGTCATGTCCGGGCAGCCCCAAGCTTCTGCAATCTTGAATATTTGGGTGTCTAGCATCCACTCGTGTGGGTCTGACAGGTTCCTGCTCAGGCTGTCTACCAGAATATTTTGTTTCCCTGACAGGAACTGAGCTTGTAGATCCACTTTGAAAGCTAGAGCTGTGTTCCATAGAGTCATGGCTAGTCTGCAAAGGGGGTAAGAGTGTGAACCCCCTTGCTTGTTTATGTACCACATAACTGTGGTGGTGTCTGTCCATATCAGTAGTTGTCCTGGCTGTAGAAGATCCCTGAAAGCCAAGAGGGCATTCTGTACAGCTAACATCTCTTAAATTGATATGTAGGTGCTTCTGATCCTCTGTCCAAAAACCTTGCAGGCCTTTCCCCTGCAAGTGGGCTCCCCATGCGTAATCCGAGGCGTCCGTGGTTAACACTTGGTTGGCTGGAGGCAGACTGAAGGCTTTCCCTTTGTTTTGAAGACATGCCATGGTCCACCAATGGAATTCGTTTTATAGGCAAGGCAAGACAGCAATCTGTGTGTCTAGACTGTGGCAATGCTGGGACCATACACTTTTTAGGTACCATTGTATTTTTGTCATATGCAGTCTTGGCATATGGTATGAGAAGGATGCAGGAGGGCCATGTAACCCAAAGCCTGCAGGAATTTCCTTGCAGTTAGCAGAGACATTAATGCCAGGGTTTTGAAAGTTGAAGCCAGCTGAAGTTGTTTTTCGGATGTCACGAATGCCATCTGGGTTGTTGTGTTTAGAAGAGCACCCAGAAAAGTTATCTGCTGGGTGGGTGTCAAATTTGACTATGTTCACAGTGAATCGAGTAGATTTTGAACAAATTCCAGGTGCTGGAGTAGGGCAGCCTTGCTGTCTGCTTGAATAAGGCAGTCGTCCAGATAAGGGTAAATCTGAATTCCCTTGAGTCTGCAGTAAGCTACTACTGGTGCCAGGCACTTGGTGAAGACCCTGGGCGCAGTAGACAAGCCAAAGGGCAGCGCAGAGAATTGGTAATGTTGAGCCGGCCTTGAACCAGAGGTATTTTCTGCACTCCTGTCTGATAGGGATGTGTAGGTAAGCCACCCTTAAATCCAATGTCACCATCCATGCATTTTTGCTCAACACTGGCAGGAGCTGCTGCAGAGTAAGTATCCTGAACTTTGGTATCTCCAGGAAAGTATTTAAGACTGACAGATCCAGGATGGGTCTCCAGGAATTTTGTTTTATGGGAACTAGAAAGAGCCTTGAGTAAAAGCCTTGCCTCGTCGCTGATTGTGGAACCAGTTCTATGGCCCTCATAGCCATGAGGGATCCCACCTGGTTTAATGCCTCTGCCCATTGGTGTTTTGGTAGGTCTGGCCATCCGTTTGGTTTTGGGCAAGGTATGAAAGTGGAATTTGTAACCTCTTGAAACTACATCCAGAACCCACTTGTCTTGGGTTTTGGTGAAAAAGAGAGAGTTTTCCTCCTAGAGGGGCTTCCAGGAGAGAGGTTCCGGGAGCCATGCAGGGGGTGTCATTGAGCCTGTTTTCTGTAAGACTGAGGCCTGTCCTCTCCACCCCTGGGGGTGGAAGCACTCCACTGTCTAGGTCTGTACGCGGTCTGTGCTTGGGCCCTCCCTCTGGAACGCCTAAATCTACCCCTCTGAGGCCTGCCTGAGCTGGGAAATGACCAATTTTTAGTTGGCCAATTTCTGCTAAATCTTGGGGGCTGAACTTGTAAGAAATCCTTAACCATTTGCATGGATTTTGCATTATCCTCCATTTTCTTTATCACCTCTTCAGCCTTAGACCCAAACAAAACATTATGCTGAACAGGAGCATCCAGTAACTTTGCTTTCACTTGATCAGGCAAGTTTTGTTCCTTTAACCAAGCATGCCTTCTAAAGACTATGCCAGTGGCAGCCACCCTGCATGAAGCCTCCAAGGCATCAAAACCACAGTGTAAGCCACGCTTCCCCACCTGCTCAGTAGCATGCATCAAATCGTGTAATTTCTTATCTGCACATGCAGAAATGGTACCTAGTTTTTGTTTCATAACAGACAGCAGAAATAGTTGATATTTTAGCATATGAAATTGACAATTTAAAGCCCTAATGGATAAAGTAGCAGAAGTGTACACTTTTTTGCCCCATCTCTCTAAAGCTCTAGAATCCTTATCTGACGGAATACGTTTTTTAGCAGAGGCGGCCTTAACACCCTTAGGACCCTGAGAAATGGCTTCTGGATCAGCAGCAGGATTTTTATAAAGGAACTGGTGGGAGCCAGGGACCCTGTAATATCTGTCAGGCTTTGCAGGGGCTGGATGAAAGGAGTCGGGAGATAAATTAGCCTCAGAAAAAACATCATCCACAATATCCAAAATAGGAGGAATAGCCAGGGGTCTGTGTTGGGGAAGAAGGAAATCCCCAAGCCTTCTCTTAGATTCAGAGTACTCCTGTCCTTCCCAGTGAAAATGTTCCCTCATGTCATGTAAAGTTTCCCCAAAAGAAAAATCCTCAGGGGGAGAAGCTGAAGGAATGGATTCCTCAGCATCAGAATCCTCATAAGGAGGGAAAGTATTTTCCTGTTCAGAGGAAGACACTGAAGAAATAGATGCCTGATCAGAGGATTCATAATCCAATTCTTGCCTTGGCCTTTTGTCTGGAGGGGGATGTGAACCCCTAATCATAGTTGGTAAGTCCTCCGCCATTTTAAGCATTTGTTTCTGAGACTTGGGACCCAGATCAGAGGAGGCCTGGGCTTGAGTCTTTGATTTAGAAGGAGTCTTTGCCTTTGTCTTTGCCTTTATCTGAAGCTGTGTAGGCCTGAAAACCCCCTTGGAAGCCAGTACCTGCAAAAGCGGCTCCGGACTCATCCGAGGGAGGATTGTCCGAAGGTCCTGCACCTGTAGTACTCAAAGGCCTAGTTGGCTCCTCGTGGGAGTCCGTTTTGGCAATCTGTTCTGTAATGGCCGATGACAGGGGCTGCGAAAGTGCCTCACTGACTACGACCAAACCTGTAGCTGGCTTTGCTTGTAAACCGTCGTCTGATTTGGACCTCGGAGGCCTGTCCTTATCCTTGCGTCGTTTGTGAACTCCAGTAGTCGGAAACATGTCCGATGACATATTGTAATTAAATCGCCTGCCAAAGTACTGAAAAGCAAAATCGTATCTCCGCTTAATAGTATGTTGGTTAAATCTAGCACAAAACCGACAACTAGCTACATCGTGGTCAGGGCCTAAACAAGGAATACAGCAAGAGTGGAAATCCTTATGAGGTATTTGCTTCCCACAAGAAATACAATTAACTTTTTCTGACATCGGAGTGGAGCAAGAAAAAAGTTTCCCCAACGGGGTACTTGGCTTTGAGAAGAAGTCAGTCTTCGGAATGAAGCACGAAAAATATCAGGAGTCAGCCGACCGGCACTTGCGAACTGCTTCCACCGAACGGCAAGAAAGACTCGAGAACATGGCGTCAGCTGGCAGCTTTGTACTCCTGGCGGTCTGACGTCAGGGAGCATGACTGAACAGCCGACGCCGGACCCAGACTTTGAGATTCTGGCCGACCGAGGGCTGCCTGCGGGCAGGAAGAACTCTACAGTGATGACTGCAACAGTGAAACATGATGAACATCTGGTAATGCAAATAGCCTGCTTTGAAGCGGAGATATCTTCTGCAAGATTCCCCGATTGGGATATGCAGGTAGGCCTCAAGTCTAGAGTTACCAACCAGGCATCCTTGCCTAGCATAGGCAGTAACTGTTGTAAAGTCAGCAACCTGAATTTTGGAATGTCCAGGAAGGTATTTAGAATGGATAAGTCCAGAATTGGACGCCATGATTTGTCTTTTCTGGGTACCAGGAAAAGTCTTAAATAAAAACCTTGTCCTTTTTCCTTTTCTGGTACTGGTTGAATCACCCCTATATCCATGAAGGACAGGATTTGTTTCTGGGACTCTGCCCACTGATTTGGAGGCAGATCTGGCCATCCGTTTGGAATTGGCAATGTGTGGAAATGAAATCTGTATCCTTGGGATACTACAAGACCCACTTGTCCTGGGTAATTAGATGCCAATTTTGAGCATGAAGTGCTAGTTTTCCCCCCAAAGGGGCTGCCAAAAGGTAAGTGCTTGGAAATGACATAGGAAAGTCATTGAGACTATTTACTGTAGGGGGGTGCTTTGCTACTTCCAGATTTGGAGGAGGAAGCACCCCACTGTTTTGTTCTGCAAGTTCCTTGTGACTGAAACCTGGAGCCTTTGGAGTCTCTGGGTTTGACTTGAGCGGCTCTGTTGGGTACTGGAAAGGACCAATTCTTAGTAGGTCAGTGCCTACTGAACCTGGGTGGCTGCACTTGCAAGAAATCTTTGACAGTTTGCATAGATTTAGCTTCGTCTTCCATCTTTTTCAAAACGTCTTCTGCCTTATTACCAAACACTGTTCTGTTGTAAAGGAGCATCCAACAATTTAGCTTTAACATGATCAGGCAGATTTTGCTCCCTGAGCCAAGCATGCCTTCTTATCATGGATCCAGTTACGGCAGCCCTGTAAGAGGCCTCCAAGGAATCAAAACCACATTGCAAAGTATGCTTTCCAACTTGTTCAGATGAATGCAATAAATCCTGTAATTTCCACACAATCAGAAATCAACATAAATTTTTGTTTAAGTAAGCCCATGACATGCTGCTGATATTTAGGCATATGAAATTGACAGTTTAAAGCCCCGATTGCCAAGGTTGGTGACGTATAAACCTTCTTATCCCATCTATCCAGCGCCCTGGAGTCTCTATCAGAAGGGGTAGGATTTTTAGCAGCAGAAGCCTTGGGACCCTGAGAAATTGTTTCAGGGTCAGCAGTAGGATTTTTGAAAAGAAACTTGTGGGAGTCAGGAACCCTGTAATATCTGTCTGGCTTACTAGAAGCCAGAGGCAGGGAATCAGGAGCCATGCTGGATTCTGAGAAAACATCAACAATGTCTAAAACAGGAGGTATAGCCAAAGGCCTATGCTGAGGAAGAAGAAAATCCCCAAACCTCTTTTTGGATTGTGAAAAATCCTGACTCCCAATGGAAATGTTCCCTTAAGGTATGCAAAGTTTCTCCAAAAGAAAAATCCTCAGGAGTAGAAGCAGAAGGGATGGATTCTTCTGCATCAGAGTCCTCATAAGGGGGAATAGAAAATTCCTGATCAGAAGAGGAATCAGAAGAAATGGTAACCTGAAGATTCATAATCAGTGCCTTGCCTAGGCCTCTTAGCAGGAGGGGGTTGGGAACCCCTGATCAAGGTAATTAAATCCTCAGCCATTTTGATCATTTGTTTTTTAGACATAGGGGCCTGAGCATGTGGCTCATGCGTCGGTTTTATAGACACAGAAGTTGGTTTCGGCCTTGTTTTTGATGATGGCGTCTGTTTAATATACAAATCTTTAGGCCTGTAAACACCCTCAGAAGCCGGTGCCTGCTCAGTGGCTCCGGACCCATCCAAGGGAGAGACATCCGTGGTTTCAATACATGAAGAATCTCGCAGCATACCGGACTCTGAATGGGTCTCGGTAGAGGCCTGCGAATCAAAAGTAGCGGGCATCAGGGGCTGTGAAAGTGCCTCACCGAGTACCGACGAACCGGTGACTGGCTTAGGAGAAGCTTTGTCATCTGTTTTGGACCTCAGTCTCTCTTTCTTTGCATTTTTTGTGAATTCTGGTAGTCGATTGCTAGCCGACGACATTTTCAGGATAGTCAAATCTTGAGCCAAACTATTTAGAAGCAAAAATATACCGAAGCGTAATAGTGCATTGGTTAAATTTAGCACAAAACCAACAGCAAGGCACGTTGTGGTCAGGGCCTAGGCAAGGAATACAGTACAAATGAAAATCCTTATGAGGTATTTGCTTCCCACAAGTAATACAATTATTAACTTTTACTGACATCAGTCTGCATGTCCTCCCCGCGGTTGTGTAGTGTTAGAAAAACATGCGTGCGTAACTGGGTGTGCCTAGGTTGAAGGTTGGGCATCGAGCTGGCACCTCTGCATTTCGTAAAAATCTACTGCCAATCATTAGCTGACCATAGTTCCGCTGTGCCGACCCCTTACCGGGAAATAGCCGAAAGACAAAACTACAAATGACATCAGTAAGGAGCAAGAAAAAGTTTCCCCAACGGGGTCCTTAGCTTTAGGTTGAAGACTTTGTTTCTGAAACTCAAACGAAAGTTTCAGGAGTTGGTCAACAGGCACTTGCAAACTGCCTTTGCTTCCGGCACTGCACGGCAAGAAAGACCGATTAAAATGCCATCGGCTGCATGTTTTATACCCCCGATGACCTGACATCATGGAAGAGGAGACTGCAACTGACGCAGGACCCAAGACTTTGTTATTCAGGCTGACTGAGGGCAACCTGCCAGCAGATTACCCCAAATGTAATGACTGCAACAGTGAAACACGAAGAACATCTTGCTTTTACGCCTCTGCCCACTGATTTGGGGGTAGGTCGGGCCAACCATTCGCGGTCGGCAAAGAGTGGAAGTGGAATCTGTATCCTTGGGAATCTTGGGTATAAAGAGTTCCCTGTTTTTTGCATGCAGAGTGATCTTTCCCCCTAAATGAACAGTCAGTTGAGCAGGGCTTGGAAAGTTTAAAGTTAAGTCATTGTGACAGATTACCATAGGGGGGGTGTCTTACTACTCCCAGCTTTGGAAGTGGGAGCCCCCCCCCCACTGCTTAGGCCTGTGGGACTGAAGCCTGGGTGCTCTGCTGGTTCTGGGTTTGGACTGAGAAGGCTGGAAGAGGCAGGAAAGGACCAATTCTTAGGCCAATGCCTACTAAATCTGGGAGGCTGAACTTGCAGGAAAACTAACAGTTTGCATAGATTTAGCTTTTTCCTCCATCTTTTTAAGTATTACTTCTGTTTTGTTGCCAAACAAGCAGTCTTGGTTTAAGGCAGCATCCAGTAATTTAGCTTTAACATGATATGGCAAAGATTGCTCCTTAAGCCAAGCATGTCTTCTAAGTACAGACCCAATGACAGCAGCCCTGCAAGACGCCTCTAATGAATCAAAACCACATTGCAAAGTAGGTTTTCCAACCTGCTCAGCAGAATGCATTAAATCCTGTAATTCCTTATTTTCAGCACAGTCAGGAAACATCATTTTCTGTTAAAGCAATAGAGTAATATGCTGCTGATACTTCAACATATGAAACTGGCAGTTTAAGGCCCTAATGGCCAAAGTAGCAGAAGTGTATACCTTCTTACCCCATCTATTCCAGGGCCCTGGAATCTCTACCAGAGGGGGTACGTTTTTTTGGCAGCAGTAGCCTTAATGCCTTTTGGTCCCTGCGAAATGGTCACAGGATCCGCAGTAGGATTTCTAGAGAGTCAGGTACCCTGTAATACCTGCCAGGTTTTCTGGGAGCCGGAGGTTAAGAGTCAGGAGCCATGCTAGATTATGAGAAGGCATCATCTACAAGGGATAGCTAAAGGCCTGTGCTGAGGTAGGAGTAGGAATTCCCTAAGCCTCTTTTTGGAGTCAGAGTAATCCTGGCTTTCCCAGCAGAAATGCTCCCTAAGAGTATGCAAGGTTTCACCAAAAGAGAAATCCCCTGGAGGGGAAGCAGAGGGAATGGAGTCCTCTGCTTCAGAACCCTCACCGGTAGACAAGGGCAACTACTGGTCATCAGAGAAAACAGAAGTTTCAGAAACCTGATAAGAAGAATCAGAAGGAAAATCAGTCCTAGGTCTCTGAGGAAGAAGGGTGGCTTCCCTTGATTAGAGTAATAAGGTTTTCAGCCATTTTTATTTGTTTTTTAGGCATAGGGGCTGACCATGCGGTCTGGGCATTGGTTTTCTAGGCATGGATCGAGTTTTAGGCCTTGAAGAAGGCGTCGGTTTAATATGCATGTCAGTAAGCCTGAATACTCCCTCAGAAGCCGGTGCCTGCACAGCAGTTCCGGAACCATCCAAGGTAGAGACATCTGCAGGTTCCACAGTTGAAGCATCTCGCGGCATACCGGACTCTGAATGGGTCTCAGTAGAGGCCTGTGAATCTGAAGTAGCGGGTATCAGGGGCTGCGAAAGCACCTCACTGAGTACTGGCGAAATGGCGACTAGATTAGGAGAAGCGTCATTGGCAGCTTTGGACCTATGCGGTCTGTGTCTGTCATCGGCAGCTTTGGACCTATGCGGTCTGTGTCTGTCTTTACCTTTGCATTTTTTTCGGAATGTCGGTAGTCGGGTGGCTTACTGAAGCCATTTCTGGATAATTGAACAGAGTAGCAAAACACTTAGATGCGAAAATGAACCGACGACGAATAGTTCGAGGTTTGAATACGGCACAAAACCAACAGCAAGGTACATCGTGGTCTGGGCCCAGGCAAGGAATGCAGTACGAATGAAAATCTTTATGAGGTATTTGCTTTCTACAAGAAATACAATTGTTAACTTTTACTGACATCAGTTTAGAGCAAGAAAAAGGATGCCCAACAGGGTACTTAGCTTAGTTGAAGACTTCGGATCTGAAACTAGAAAACAAAAATTTCAGGAGTTGGCCAACCGGCACATGCGAACTGCTTCTGCTACCGCACGGCAAGAAAGACTGATGTAATGGCATCGGCTGCATGCTTCATACCCCTGATTACCTGACATCACGGAAAATGAGACAGCAACAGATGCAGGATCCAAGACTTTGATAATCAGGCCGACTGAGGGCTACCTGCAAGCAGATAATGCAAATGTGACGACTGCAACAGTGAAACACGAAGAACATGGTTGTCTAGCTAGAATCTCAGCCCTTTGCCTAAAGGTCCTGCTATTAAACTGGGCACAAAATAGTTGGAACATAGTGTTCCACCCCAAGCAAGTTAAAACAAAAGGAGTGGCAGTCCCGGTGTGGAATCTGTTTGCTACAGCGAAGACAAGTTTCTCAGAAATTAGTCAAAAAATACATAAAAAGGTTCCCCAGTGGGGTACTTGGCTTTTTAGAATAATATTTCTTTGGTGTGGACTGACCGATGCTCTGACTGGCACTCTGCTTCGAGGTCAAATGGCAAGAAAGAACTGATGCCATGGTACTGGCCAACTCCCCCTTATACCCTCCTGGACGGGGAAATTTTTCTGTGGTAGTTGTGTCAGGCAAGGGCTCCCATTGTGGGAAATCCCACAAGTTAGGACTGCAACAGTGAAACAGAAAGAACATGGTTGGAAGTCTGGCTCCAAAAGATGCACCTGTGAGTATGTATCCTCCAAAGGTTTCTACTAGGGGACAGCCAAGGGTTTCCTATTTGGTAAATCAAAAGGCTCCTTATACTTTTTTCTGGCCATCACATTAATACCTTACACTTGCATTTAAGGAACTCTAATTTTAAAGAATTTGCTGCAAAAATGAGAAACCCTTTTGTGAGGAAGCACAGAAAAAGATGTCTATACCATATGACTCCTCTGAAAGGAGGAGCATCTGGTCCACATGGGCTATTTCATTCACCTCAGTATCAGAGAGTTGGTTACTCACTTAGATCTGTCTCCTTTTTCAAGGCGGATGATCTAGCATTAATTACTACTCTGATGAGGACCACAGATTAGAGAAAAAAATGCAAGTCCTGAGTGAGATTCATCAGGTGTTCTCGGGAGAGTGGAAAGGGACCCACCAAACTCAAGCTATGGCAAGATGAGAGACATCCAACACAGATGCCTTCAGACTGCTTTTGAGAATCTGGCTACTAGGACTCTGCTTAAAAATAACCAGAGATAAATCTGTGTATTAGCAATGAAGGAACACCATCTCTATTACCAAAATATGGGCATCAGAATTAATGTGAAGACGCATTCAGGCTGACAAACTTTTGCAGAGTGCTGGTTCAGGAAGACATGCTGCTATTTTAGTGTATGGCAGTTTCCTTAAAGGCTGCACCAGACAACTTGATCACAGTTAAGTCAAAAATTAGACACTAAAGAAGTGCCCGAACAGATTGGTGGACTTTGAACTTTGATACACCAGCATTTTTCTGGTTCAAATATGCTAGAGATTTGGCTCTCCGCTTACTAGCATTCTGGCTGAACCTAGCACAACAGGCAAAGGTGGCGGCAATGTCATGTTCATTAACCAAAGCAGCACACTGAGTACTAGTGTGGGATTTGCTTTCTATAAGGAAAGAAAGAAGCTTTAGAAACTTAAATTTATATCCTTGATAATTCCTTCATGACTGAAGCACAACAAAAGTTTTTCTCCTTGGGGTACTTCTCTGTACTCTGGGAACCAGGCTGTACCAGAGGACTGACGGCAAGTACTCAAAACACATGCACAGATGCCATGGAGGGATGTTCCTCATAACACAGACATGGTGATGGTCAGATGGGAGAGCAGCTGTCCAACCTGGAATGGAAGGGTGGAGAGCTCTAGAAGTCAGGGAAGAAGCTGGATCGTCTAAAGCAGAAACATTGGGTCTTAACACTACTGCAGTGAATAATAAGATGAACATCCACAGTACACTATTAATACAACAGACAATGACTTCCCAAAAAGGTTCCTATCACTGTTGAACTCGCATGTATACAACCAACAGTGATGATCAAATGCAAAGATGTAGCGGAAATAAAAATACAGGAGACTGTGGGCTTCTACACTTTCTGCCTGATGTCCTACTAACAATCCTAGGTATGGGGGCAAGGAATGGTCAGCTGTAGAGTACATCTGTCTGTGGGTAATCCAATCTGATGAAATGTACTTCAGTGATCACTACAATGACAGTTCTAATGTACGTAATTCTGAGGACTGAAAAAATATGCACTTACCATAACATTCCATGAGTGTTGTCCACCTCTGCGCCTTTATTCTCGTGTATGGGTCAGATCCAATCCTTCTCAGTCTTGCACAAAAGCTTGAGGCCTTCAACCAAACTCTCAGGCACCCTTCCCCAGAATGCACCTCTCCATTACCTCATATTGTTTGCCAAAAAGAACCATAAACATATGTAACAAAAATAATGTTAAGAAACTGTTACTTTATCCATTTTCTGAAGCCAACGAGTCCATGAAAAAAGGGCATTTTTATTCCCCGATCACCTAGAAGACTACGATTGGGGTTGGTGGGAGGGTTGCGAGAATAAATGTGGAGATGGACAACACACATGGAACATTAATGGTAAATACATAACTTCTGTGTGATGTCAAGCTCGACTTTATTCTCATGTATGGGACAGCATCCCTAGCAGCCTGAATCCTGAGTGGCTCATGGAAGAATATTCCTCACTACCATAGATCCAAAGGAAGCTCTACTCCTGCAGACCAAATAGTACAGTTTTGTACCTACCATAAATGTAGATGTCCAATAGGCATGCATCTGCAGTCATCACATATGGGTTTGTCCTGCCTCAGGCAGCCCTTCGGTCGGCCGGATTCCAAAGTCTGGGTCCGGCATCGGCTGAGGTCGCCCCTTCCCCGACGTCAGAGCACCTGGGGTATAAAAGCGTCAGCCGACGCCATCTTCCTCAGTGTTTCTTGCCCCAGATGCCACTGCCCTCAAAGGAAGGCTAAATTTGGATAAATGCAGTAAAATCCAAACATGGACAGAAATATATATATATATATATATATATATATATATATATATATATATAAATAAATATATACACACACAACAAATACACCATAATAGATAACCCCAGCTAGCTATGAGAGGGAAAAGTACCCAATAAATACCAAAGAGGGGAAGGAGGGAGGGTAAACCTGACTGCAGATGCATACCTATCGGACATCTACATTTATGGTAGGTATAAAACTGTACCATGTCCTTCAAGGATGCATCTGCAGTCATCACATATGGGTAGAATACCATAGCCAATCTGGGGGTGGAGGATCTATGTAAAGGATGGTGTAGCTAAAATGCCCTGCAGGACTGCCGTAGCAAAGCCTGCTCTGGATCTGGAATATAAGGGTAATATGTAATGCTTGGAAAATGTATGCACGGAGCTCCATGTAGCAGCTTCTAAAATGTCCTTGGTAGCCACCCCTCTTAAGAAGGCTGTGGAGGTGGCTGTGGCTCTGGTGGAATGAGGTCTAATGTTAGCTGGCACAGTTTTTTCATGGAAGGAATAACAGAAACAAATGCAATTCCCTATCCATTTTGAAATTGATTGGAAATTGCTTTTCCTTGTGCACCAGCAGCATATGCTACCAACAGCTGGTCAGTTTTTCTGTAACTTTTAGTTCTGTCCAAGTAGTAGCGCAACTGTCTGTGTATGTCCAGGGTGTGCAGAAGTTTCTCCCCTTTGTTTTGTGGATTTGGAAAGAAGGTAGGCAGGTGAATAGCTTGGTTTAATGAGACCCTGGATACCACTTTTGGCATCAATGAAGGATTGGTTCTCAATGAGACTCTGTCCTGATGAAAAATAAGAAATGGCTGTACTGCCATGAGGGCCTGTAACTCAGATACTCTTCTTGCTGAGGTTATGGCCAGAAGGAAGGCAGTCTACCAAGACAGGAACTGTAGTTCTGCAGATGCTGCAGGTTCAAAGGGAGGCAGAGTTAGTTTTTCCAACACGAAGTTAAGGTCCCAAGTAGGCACTGGAGGTTTCCTTGGAGGATTGATGTTTTTAATTCCTCTTAGAAACTGTCTTAGGAGAGGATGAGAAAAGACAGGTGGATCAGTATTGTATTCTGCTGAAATTGCTGAAGCATGAATTTTAATGGAAGAGTAAGACAGGCCATTGTGGAGCATTTCTGCCAAGTATTCCAGGATATGTGGCATGTTCATCACTGTCGCATCTAGGCCCTTTGTGGTGTTCCAAATGTGAAATCTTTTCCATTTTGCTGAATATGCCTTTCTTGTGGAAGGCCTGCGAGCTTCCATGATGATATCCTTCACTCTCTTGGATAGCTTATCCTGAGGAGTCAAGGTATTTTTCAGGCTGTTAGTCGCAAGGTTTTCAGGTTGGAATGCAGAGTTTTGTAATTGTGCTGTGTCAGGAGAAGTGGCCATTGAGGAAGAGGCCATGGTTTCGTGCGTGACATGCTCTTTAACAGTGGGTACCAGTGCTGTCTTGGCCAGTCCGGAGCTATCAGAATCACTTTTGGCTGTTCTGTCCTGATCTTCAGTAAGACCTTGGTCATTAATGGAAGAGGTGGAAATGCATAAACTGTTCGGGTTCTCCAGCTGAAAGATAGGGCGTCCACTTTCCATGCTTTTGGGTGGTATATGTCCTTGAGCAGAATTTCTTCAGCTGATGATTGTGGGGGGAGGCAAAAAGATCTATGTCTGGCCTTCTCCATGATTGTGTTATCTGTAGGAAGATATCTGGGTGCAACATCCATTCGAGTGCATCCATGATATTTCTGCTTAAGCTGTCCGCCAGTATATTGTCTTTTCCTGGCACAAACTGGGATTGCAGGTCTATATTGAGTTTCAAGGAAAGTTCCCAAAGATTCATTGCCAGTCTGCAAAGAGGGTAGGAATGGGTGCCTCCTTGCTTGTTTATGTACCACATAACTGTGGTGTTGTCTGTCCTTATTAGCAGGTGGCCTTGATGCAGAAAGAGTTTGACGGCCTCGATTGCATGCATCACTGCCAGCATTTCCTTTTGGTTTATGTGCATGCGTAGCTCCTTTTGTGACCATAGTCCTTGAATACATCTGCCCTCCATATGTGCTCCCCAACCGTGGTCTGAAGCGTCCATTGTAACAGTTTGGCTGGCTATTGGCTTGCTGAAGGGCAGACCCCTGTTTGATTGGCTTGCTTGAGCCCACCAAAGAAATTCCTTTTGGAGACATGGAATGAGTGGGATCAAAGTTTCTAAGCTGTGGCTGTGCTGAGTCCATAAACTCCTTGGGTACCATTGTAGTTTCCTCATATGCAGCCTTGCCTGGGGAATGAGAAGAATGCAAGATGCCATGTAACCCAGGGCCTCCAGGATTTTCCTTGCAGTCAGCTGAGTTTGTCTTGTCAGATTCTTGAAGTAATCCGGTAGTTGTCTGTTTTTCTTCTGTGAGAAAAGCCATTTGGGTGGTTGTGTCTAAATCCGCACCCAGAAACGTTATTCTTTGGGATGGAACAAGTCTTGATTTGTGAATGTTGACTGTATATCCCAATGCCTGCAGTAGGTGGATGGCATAATTCAAGTCCTTTACCAAAGTTTGTTGGCTGTCCGCTTGTATAAGGCAGTCGTCCAGATATGGGTATATTTGAATCCCCTGAAGTCTGCAGTGTGCAATTACTGATGCCAGGCATTTCGTGAATACTCTGGGCGCAGTAGATAAGCCAAAGGGCAATGCTGAGAATTGATAATGCTCTGAGCCTGCAAGAAATCTGAGGTGTCTTCTGCAACTTTGTCTGATAGGGACATGCAGGTATGCCTCCTTGAGGTCTAGAATCACCAGCCAAGACCACTTGCCCAGCATGGGAAGGAGTTGCTGTAGAGTCAGAATTTTGAATTTTGGCACAATGAGATAAGTATTCAGTGCGGACAAGTCGAGAATAGGCCTCCATTGATTTTCTTTTCTTGGGACAAGGAATAGTCTGGAATAAAATCCTTGGCCTTGTTCTGAAAGAGGAACCTTTTCTATAGATTTCATTTGCATTAAGTTGGAGATTTGTTTCAAAGCCTCTGCCCTTTGATTTGGTGGCAGGTCTGGCATGCCTTTTCTTTTTGGCAATGTGTGAAAATGGAACCTGCATCCTCTGTCTATTATTTGCAGTGTCCATTTGTCTCTTGTAATAGTGTGCCAATTGTCTGAGAATAAAGAAAGCTTTCCGCCCAAAGGTGCTTCTAATTGAGCCCTGGTTGGCGGAGTCAAAGCAAAGTCATTGAGTCTGTCCTTGTGCAGCAGTTGTAGGTCCTGCACTACCTCTCTGGTTGGGAGGCTGCCATTGACGCCCTCTGTAGGAGCCTCTAGCTTGCCCTCTACCTCTGGCACGCCTGTTCTTGCCTCTCTGAAATCTTTGTGTGTCCAGAAAGGACCAATTCTTGGCAGGACAATTTCTGCTGAATCTTGGTGGTTGGACTTGTAGAAAATCTTTGACTGTTTGTACAGATTTTGCCTTTTCCTCAACTTTCTTTAAGACCTCCTGAGCAGTGGAGCCAAATAACTTTTGCTTTTCCAGGGGAGCATCCAGAAGCTTAGCTTTAACATGGTCTGGCAGAGATTGTTCCTTCAGCCAAGCATGCCTACGTATGACTGCACCTGTCATAGCTGACCTACATGAAGCTTCCAATGCATCATAACCACATTGTAAGAAATGGTTACTAACCTGCTGGGAGTTATGTACCAGATACTGTAGTGATTTGCGATCTAGGGGTTCAGGTGAAGACAGTTTCATGCAATTCATCTAACAAATACTCTTGGTACTGTATCATATGAAATTGACAATTTAATGCCCTCATAGAAAGAGTAGCAGAAGTATACACTTTTTTACCCCATCTCTCTAAAGCCCTGGACTCCCTTTCAGAGGGGAGTGGATTTTTAGAGGTGGCAGCTGCAACCCCTTTAGGGCCCTGGGAAATAGTTTCTGGATCAGCAGAGTGGGCCTTATAAAGAAAATGATGCGAGTCCGGGACCCTGTAGTACCTATCGGGTTTGACAGGGGCAGGGGGAAGAGTGTCAGGGGTTATGCTAGACTCAGAGTACACATCATCAATGACATTCAAAACAGGAGGAATAGCCAAAGGTCTCACCGAAGGATAGCTCTTCAGGAGGAGAGGCCGAGGGGATAGATTCCTCTGCATCAGAATCCTTGTAGGCCGAAAAAGCCTCCTCCTGGTAGTCCGAGAGAGCAGAGCCATCAGAGGCCTCCTCTGAGGAGTGGGGATCAGAGGACTCAACCCTGGGCCTTTTGTCTAGAGGAGGTTGAGAGCCCCTGTCCGGATGAGGTTGAGCTCCCCTAATCAAGGAAATAAGGTCCTTTGCTAAAGTAAGAATCTGTGAACTAGTAGAGGGTCCCTGAGGAATAACCCTGGGAGGCATAGCTTTTGTATGTTTAGCAACTTTAGCCCTGGTGAATGCCTTTATGGACATGGATGCAGGCGGCCTAGCTGCACCACGTGCTGGAGTAGTTTTGTCTAGAGGAATGGTGTCGGAAGTTTCCAAGACACCAGTTTGTGAAGGAAATTCAATAACCGACTCAGCAGGTGGCTCCGGGGCCGAGGTTGTCGGTTGAGCGGTTTCAGGGGTCGGAAATACCAAGGACTCGGTTTCAGCCGAGACCGAGACACTCGTGTAGGCCTGGCCATGGTTTCAGCCGAAACCGCGGCCCGCGTGTGTCGGTCCTTGTCCTTCCGTTTCTTTATTAAATGAAAAGTCGGAGTCTCCGACGGCATTTTGTACGAAAAACTAGCCCCAAAAAATTCCTCTGCAAACTCCGCCCGACATCTAAGAGTGCGTCGGCTGAAGGAAGCACAGGCTGAACAGGCCGAGACGTCGTGGTCTGGGCCTAGGCAGGGGAGGCAGTAATAGTAGAAATCCTTATGAGGTATTTGTTTCCCACAAGTTAAACAATTATTAACTTTATCTGACATCGGCTGATGCAAGAAAGAGTCCCCAACGGGGTACTTAGCTTTTGAAGTCTTCGGTAGCTGAATTACAGGAGCTGGCCGACCGGCACTTGCGAACTGCTTCTGCTTCGGGCACCACGCGACAAGAAAGACTGAGGAAGATGGCGTCGGCTGACGCTTTTATACCCCAGGCGCTCTGACGTCGGTGAAGGGGCGACCTCAGCCGACGCCGGATCCATACTTTGGAATCCGGACGACCGAAGGGCTGCCTGAGGCAGGACAACCCATATGTGATGACTGCAGATGCATCCTTGAAGGACATCTAGTTTGTAATGAGTAAAGATATGGGGGTTTGATCATGTCAACACTTAAATATTGTCCATAGATACTCTAACTAGAAAAGCTGAGGAAGTAGCAATAGTTCTAGTAGAATGGGCTCTTACAGGTTCATGTAGCTGTTTATTCTGGGAAGTACAAATAAAAGTAATGCAATCATAAAGCCATTTAGATAAGTTAACCTTGGATACTGGCAAATCTTTTGTTTCTGCAAAAGAAATAAATCGTTCTGACTTTATAAAATCTTTAGTTACGTTTCTATTTGCACAGAACTGTCTGAACATCCAATAAATTTAACATGTACACTATTTTGGAAATATGGGAAAAACACAGACCGTTCAACTGACTTATTTAGGTTATTGACAGATACTACTTTAGGAAGAAAAGGATTAGTATGAAAAGAAACTATGCCCTTTTGAAACACTAAATAAGGATTAAATAAGGCCTGCTGACTAAGTAATAGCCACCAGAAAAATAGTTTTCCATGACAAATTTTAGATCACAATTGGCTGAAGGTTCAAAAGGGGGAATGGATAATGCGAGAGTACAAAATTTAGATCTCAAGGAGGAGATGGACTTTTATAAGGTAAAAATGTTCCTTTTAAAAAGGTCTTACATCGCGTGTGTGACATACTTGGAAAGGCATTTTCCCCTAGATGAAAATTAGGAATAGCGGCTAAATGAACCCTTACAGTAGCTGCTGCAGTGCGCCTTCATTAAATAGCTGCGTCAAAAAATCCAAAATAAAACTAAGGACAGCAACAAAGGAACAACATTACAGAAACAAATGGAAAAGGTTTTTGTGGGCTACAGAAAATAAAGTTCAAGTGTGGAGACTTTATGAGAAATATGTAAAATATGTCTAGTTAGGGACGAAAGTAGAGGATGTGCCTGGCTATCACTGGAATTGGAGCAGCCTCGCTGTCAGTTTTAGATTCTAAAAATCGGGATGAACCATTTTTTGCGGATGTGAGAAGAGGTCTGGAATTACCTCCAGTATCCATGGTTCTACCAGAAGATGGTACCACAAAAGAAGGGAAACTAAAAATGCCGAGGGCAATAAGGGGCAAAGAGAATGATTTTTTTTCAACACACTTGCCTTTCTGTAACAATTTGGGACTCGAGGGTGTTGGGGGATAAGCATAAGTAGCCCTGGGGGCCAATCGAACAAGTGCATCTCTCGGGGTCTCCCCCTGAGGGGCGTGTATTGGGGCAAAATAGTTGCCGTACTTTTTACTTGAGAAGCAAAGAGATTGCAGCAGGGCTGGCCCCATTTCTGCAAAGCTGCAAATTCTTGTTTGAGAGACCACTTGTGAGGCATTAAAATTGGCCTGCTCAGCTTGTCCACTAGGACGCTGATTTCTCCAGAATGTACATTGCAACCAGAAATCAGTTGAAAGATATCGCCCACTGCCAAACTGTGAGGGCTTCCTGACAGAGGATTAAGATCTGGTTCCTCCTTGGTGATATATCAGACTACTGTATAATGGTAGAGGATAACTCCGCTCGTCTATGGAACGCCAAAATTGTAGATAAATGTACCAAAATGTAAAACTCCAAAACGAAGGAAGGTAAAAGCAAAAGGATTTATTAAGTCAGCTAAAAGCTGTGATCCAGCCTTCATCAGAACAACAAATGCTCACTATAGCGTGGTATATACTCCCACATCAATTGGCAGCCTCTCCTACAATTAAAGCATTTAATACATAAACTGTTAAAATAGGCGCCAAATGTGTGAACTGTTCTTACATTCAAATTTATGTAAACATACCTACACTCATAAACCACTAAATTGCTTCTATGATACTGTGATATAATAAAATAAAAATGTGCCATAATATGAGGAAATACTATAACAAAGATTAAGTGATACACAAAATGTATCTAAAGTTCACATACAATGATGCTCTCTGAAATACATACCCAAAATACATAAAATGCTTAGCACCTTCATTATGTGAAACATTTGATCAGCATATAAAAAATCAAGTATAAAAGTCAAGTGTAAATAATCATTAAATGCTAGGTGCAGTGAACAACTCATATCCTAAATGCATATTGAAATCTTGGGTGGACAATGTTGAATTCAAAAACATAAATATGGCTTAAATATTCTAAAAACATTGAATAATTTTAGAATTACAAAAATTATTGTGAATAATTTCCAATTAAACCCTTGATTTACACTACGCAAATTACATCCATTATTCACAATAATTTTTGTAATTCTAAAATTATTCAATGTTTTTAGAATATTTAAGCCATATTTATGTTTTTGCATTCAACATTGTCCACCCAAGATTTCAATATGCATTTAGGATATGAGTTGTTCACTGCACCTAGCATTTAATGATTATTTACACTTGACTTTTATACTTGATTTTTATATGCTGATCAAATGTTTCACATCGTGGGTGCTAAGCATTTTATGTATTTTGGGTATGTATTTCAGAGAGCATCATTGTATGTGAACTTTTAGATACATTTTGTGTATCTCTTAATCTTTGTTATAGTATTTCCTCATATTATGGCACATTTTTATTTTATTATATCACAGTATCATAGAAGCAATTTAGTGGTTTATGAGTGTAGGTATGTTTACATAAATTTGAATGTAAGAACAGTTCAAACATTTGGCGCCTATTTTAACAGTTTATGTATTAAATGTTTTAATTGTAGGAGAGGCTGCCAATTGGATGTGGGAGTATATATACCACGTTACTAGTGAGCATTTGGTTGTTCTGATGAAGGCTGGATCACAGCCGAAAGCGCTTAACTGACTTAATAAATCCTTTTGCTTTTACCTTCCTTCGTTTTGGAGTTTTACATTTTGGTACATTTATCTACAATTTTGGCGTTCCATAGACGAGCGGAGTTATCCTCTACCATTATACAGTTATTGTGTTTCCAATATATCAGACTACTGGCATGTTGTCTGACTGGACTATTTTTCCCAGACGGAGAGTGTCTTGAAAGGCTTGCAATGCTAGAAGTACTGCTCTCATTCTAACATTTATATGCAGATGAGCCTCATAAGGGGACCAAGATAATGCCCCCCAAACCCCATCTGGGAGGCCATCCATGGTCACTGTGGCTTGGGGCTAACTAGGTACAAATGAATACCTAGACTGATCGGAATGGATCCACCACTGAAGTTCCTTACTGCATGAATCTGTAATCAAGATTTTGAGAGACACTGGAAGTTGCAGAAAGGACCACTGAGTCAACAACCACTGCAGTATTCTCATGGGAAAATGGGCTAGTGGCACTAATACTATTGAAGCCACCATTGTTCTCAAGACTAGTAGCACTAATTTTGCAGAAGCTCTTTTCTCGCGAATCAATACTCACCTGATTGCACAATGACATTGTTGGAGGGAAGACTTGCTATAATTTTTTCTTGTATCTACATGAGCTCCTATGAAAACCAAATTTTGAAAAGTTCTAGAGCTGATGTTTCGTAATTTAAGGTGACACCTCTGTGTAAGCAAAGGTGCAAGGCAACCTCTCTTGCCCTTATGAGTTGATGCCTGGTCGTGGCAGTTAGGAGCAGTCATCGAAGTATGGAAATGATCGAAATCCTAGACGCCTCAAGTGAGCCGCAACCACTGCCAAGCATTTGGTGAACACTCTGGGGGCTGTAGTGAGACCAAAGGGCAGGGCTCGAAACTGATAACTGGCTTCCAGCCAGATGTCTTCTGGACTACCTATCCATTTTTATATGGTAGTATGAATCCTGAAGATCAAGCAAATCCAATTGTCTTTTCCAAGAAAGGGAAGAACAGACTGTAAAGTGACCATTCGAAACTTGCTTTTTTTGATTCGATTTGTTTAGGTTGCCAAGATCCATAATGAGTCTCCAGTCCTCAGTTTTCTTTGGTACTAAAAAATTCTTAAGTTCTTGGATGACTCTCTAGCAACTTTTGAATTTTTGATTGCTTGATCCCTTTGATTGGGTGGGCACATCTGTGATTTGTTTCGGGGAAGGGGATGGGCAAAGTGGATGTAATAACCTCTGGACATTATCTGCTGCACCCATTTGTCATTTGTAATCTCTTGCTAGGCCTGTGGATGCAGACAGCCAATCCCAGATTGCCTCCAGAGGTGGACAATCGGGCCTCCATTCAGAAGTGCTGAAAAGGCTTGCCAAAGAAGGTGTCTCTAGAGCCCTGGTTTTGTGGGCATCCCCCTGCCAAGAGAGCAGTGTCTTCCATTACTGTTCCCTCTCTGCCTCTGGGGGAGCGTTCAACATTTGTGTCCTGGAAAGACCTTTGAGATTTTCTGAACCACAACTTTCTGCTACCTTTCTGACCTTTGGGATAGGGTCTGGTCAGAGTTAAAAAAAAAAAAAAAAAAAGAGACTCCGATGGCAGACAAGATCTTGCCTTCTTGTTCACACCTGGTGAGAGTTTATTTCGCTTCTGGCCTAAAAAGAGAAGAGTCAAAGGGAGTGTTCACAAAGGAAGACATGAAAGGCTCTGAAATTGCAAAGTCACATCCAGGCCTGCCTCCTAAATAGAGATACCCAAACCTGTGGCCCTACTCGCCCCCATCTGCTGCATAGCAAATCAGTCTCATTGAGGAATTAACAATGGAATTTAGGGTGGTGAGCTGAGAGGCTACTTTGAGCTGCTCAGTTACAGCTCCTTGTAGGGTATCTGTCAACTTCCTTTTTCAGATTCCTCTGAAGTCTTGAAAAGTGGGTAAGGTAATTCAGTGAGCGAAGAATGAAGTCCGCTGAAGAGAAGATGAGCTTCCAGTACCTATCTATCATCCTAGAGTCCTTATTAGGAGGGTGGACAGTGGAACTGGTCTTGGTGTTCAATTTTAGTGTCCGCCACCACAACCACGGCATCTACAGCTACTCTTTTCAAAAGAAAATTCTTGTCAGATAAAATGATTTTTATTTGGCCTCCCAGGAATAGGATCAATGGTATTTAAGTCAATAAGCTCATGGGAAGGAGGGGGCACCCAGGAGGTGGAAGGGCGGGGACTCAAAAGCCTTCAGGCATACAGATTCCTCCGCAAAAGGGGGACTGGACTTGCTAGCCACCTCTCTGTTTAAGCATTTCCAGGATGTCTCCAAATGAGATCTTCTGGAGGTGACTGTGGGGATGTTTCAGCTTCCTAGAGATCAATATTGAAGTGATGGACTCCTCCAGGGAGTACAAATGTTTCCTCTTACAAGTCCTCTTTGGACTTCCTCATTGGGATAATCTGGGGACATTTCGGAAGGAGGGGGTTCCCTGAGGGACGTCCTGAGGCTTGGGGCCCTGCTGTCCCTGTGGATGTGGTAAAAAAAGATGATGGCACTGGCAAGGAAGAGACAGGAAGACCCTGAGAGGACCAAGTCAGAGGCTGAGAAGCAGTCAAAGCTTTCCTCATAGCCTCAAAGGCTCCCTTGTCCCTGATCCAGGGAACTCCCTGGCGCCGACAAAACAGTTGTAGCCGAAGGCCCCTATGGACCCAAAGACAAGAAGTCAGAGGTAGGAGCCAAGCTCATCTCATCCAAGCCGAAGCTCCAAGAGGCAGAGTCCAATCCAAAGAAAAAGTGGTTGGATCTCTTATCCTCAGGGCCGACCAGACAGCTACAGCTCCTAGAGTCCTCCTGCTGCGAAAAAGCAGGGGAACTCTGAGCAGATAAAGTAGGTCTCTGATCCAACAGACAATTCAGACATTAGAATCTTCTGGCTCCAAACTCACAGGCTGGGTCAGAGGAGGAAGAGAAGCTACCAGGGCAGACTTGGATGACTCCGCAGCCATAGGGCTCGGATCCAACAACTTGGTCAGAGCCAGTGTCTTTAGTAACCTCTTTACAACCCTATCCACATTGGCGATGGAAAGGCTCCTAGAAGACTTGGTAGACAGGGTCGGAGACTTGGATTTAGCCAATATCAGAGAAGGCAACCTAGAAAAAAGTGGCTCAACTGAGGAAGACTGGTCCCTGATACCAGTCGGTGCCAGAGCAGGGGTTGTTAGAGCGGAAATCACTAAGCACCCCAACAACCTTCTAATTAAACTCTCTTCTGCTCCAAAGTACTTAATGCAGCAGAGAGGTTTGCCTTCTTTTGAGCCGGCTCCAAATATACTTTTGGAGAAGACTGAGGAGTCTGTCTGAGGACTGGCTATGTCAATGCATCAAGCCTGGCTAACTCGAATGTGTAAAAATCTGTTAACCAGTTTACTGTGTAATTTAATTTAATCCTGACTTGTGCTCAGGACTAACTTTAACCTGTGGAACTTGTTTAACTTGCTTACTTATGTAATCTCTGTAAATAATCTGTAATATGTAATGCTGGTATTATGTAATGCTGTATCTGCTTACCCTTGGAGCTTTTCTCCCCGGGCCTCCGCTGAAAATGGACATGCATCCAGTCGGACTATCCCGGTCAACAAATGTAAAATAAAAATAAATAAATAAATCTTTAAGTTCATCAGAAATAGGTGACGCAGTAGAGGATTTTGCAGACTCGTGGTCCAAAATAGCCTCAGAAAAAGGGCTCAACAAACCAGTCAACATTAATTTGTTCTTCCTCTCTAGTACTGCATGCTGATCGAAGCCATGACAAATGCTGCAAGATTCTTGTACGTGTAAAGGGCCCAAACAATACATACACAAAGTGAGTGTGTCACTTAATGGCACTTTACCACACTCCTCACACTTTTTAAACCTTAAGGGTTTAGCAGGTTTCTGAGACATTTTTAGCTAACCACCCAACAAGAAAAAGGTCAAAACAATGTAGAACTAGCACACTAAATATAAGAAAATCACTAACTAGTAAATGATCACTAATAGCACTATTTATATATATATATATATATATATATATATATATATATATATATATATATATATATACACACATATATATATATATATATATATATATATATATATATATATATATATATATTATTATTATTATTATATATGACAATTTTTTTTAAATAAGCTCTCAAAAAACAGACATTAGATAAACAGGAGGGGGAGGGAAGAAAACAACAATGTTCCTTCTACTTACTGATAATTCAGTAGAAGGAATGGGGGGGGGTTACAAAAAAAGAGTTGAGTTTTAAGAGTTAAGGGCAAAGAAATAAAAGTCAAAGATATTTCAATATATGATAAATAGAAAAAAAATGTAAACAGCCTGGAGCTCCGTGAATGACCACATCTTTCGCACAAAGGCAAGAGAGATCTGGGGTAATGGAGAGGTGCATTCTGGGAAGGGAAGGGTTCCCGAGAACTTGAAGGCCACAAGCTTTTGTATGAGGCAGAGTCAGATCCAGAGGGATTGGATCTGACCAATACATGAATATAAAGGCGAGACTGACATCACATCAAGAATTTAATCTTTGTAATACACACATTTCTGAAAATACCTGGTGTAACTGAACACAAAAAAGTACTTGGTATTGTATAAACGTTTAATGCTTAGAGCCCTTCAATACAAAATCACATTATAAATCCTGCAAACTTCTGAACGAATGTGAATGCAAAATGTTAGTAACACCTGCACGAGGGATTTCTATCTTCTCCAACATAAAATGAACATGGAGGCATAGTTATGTATCACAGGAAATTGTGTCTATGGAACAGTACTCCACTCCACAAAAAAACAAGTATCTACTCCAAACAAATGTAATTCGTATGAATAGATGGGTCAATCACAACTTCATCCCCAGTAAGGAAAACATATGCCACCATATCCTTCTAACACACTAGATTATCTGTTCACAAAACAAAGTCTAAAACTACCATGTGAATGTAATGCTAGGCTTAGGATCCTCAAAGATCAATAGTTTAGTAACAGACTATTTGACAGTGATTTTTCCACAGGGGGGCAAGAGCCAACAGCATATTCCTGATGTGGAAATGAAAAAAGATTTTTAGCATGAACTAGAACGCAATTACAGACTACTGTGGCCTGTTCAGTAGGTGACAAAGACAGAGGTCAAGCATTCACCTGTCCATCAAGTTCAAGGTTTCTATGCTACTCTTTCTTTAAATGATTAACTATGCAGTCAAACTTAGATTGTGACATGCTTCCAGCCTAAAAATCGCTCAAACCTAGTGCAAGTGGCCAAAGATTCCCTCCAAAAAGATGATTACCGTTTCCTCAAAGGAGCATTTCATCAATGGTCCAGTATCCTGTCTGTTAACACCATGTCGGGTGATGGCCATCAAGTGACCCCTGCAGGTCATAGTATCACAAAGAAGGGCCAAGTGGCGGTAGTTTACATAGGATCCATCAAAGGAGATGACGTGGTACAGTTCTCTTTCCAAAGCTTTTCTTACAGCTTCAATTCCCAAAACCTAAAAAAAGCAAAGACAAGACCTGAAATTCACACAAAATATTCTGATCTGAATGTATGCAAAGATTAAACTAACCTGCCCCAATAACGATATTTAAAAAAAACTCATCATGCAAAAGTTTCAATAAAACACTAGATTTCCAAAGTATGGGACCTTCACTACAACCTCAACACGCATTCACTAAATATCTGAACAGTGTCATTTTAGCAGTTACTTGCCTTTCACTAACCACACACCTCTGCAAAAACCCTATTTGCACACAAGAAAATCCTATTATATCCACAGAAATAACTGTTCCACAACTGAATTACCTCAGCAGTAAAAAAAAAAGTACAGTACAACTATGTTCAAAAGAAAGTGTACATTAAGCAAACAAGTCTTACTGTGAAAATCTCCACAATATCATTAGAAGTTGATCTGACGGGATCCACATCTTTCTCACTTAGAACTTTCATCAATCCTACTCCGTCAGTTTCTAGAATCCACTCTTGTAATGCCTTGAATTCTCCATCCTCTGTGATAATAATTCGCTTTTTGTTGTCTGTCTGTGGCAAATGCATATATACCTACAAGGGAGACAAAAAATAAGTATGTACTCCATTTTAACAAACTATTAAGGCAGCATCACAAATTTAAAGAATGAAAAGTAAACAGCAACCCATGGCAAATGTATTATGATGAAATAACACAATGAAAAGGTCAGGGGTATAGCATTGCAAGTTGCATGCTTGCTTGTTTTCTTAATACAGAGTAAAAGTCAGATATAGCAACTAATAAGCCAAGTTTTCCTTATATTAAAACTTGAGCAAGGTCTTCCCAAACTGTCATTATCCTACTATAAAATTATACAACTGAAGCAAAACTAAGGACAGTACAATTGTCTAAGAACTTACTTTAACAGTAGATGTCCTACTGATCACAGTTGCCTGTATTCCAATCTTTATGGGGGTTATACTGTCCAGGGTAACCAGAAGTCCAGCTGGGATACCTAAGCAAAAAACCTTCCGACACTGTACATCTGGTGTAAGACCTCAGCTTGTGGTTGTAGGAACATCCAAGTGGAAGTATGAGAAGTATCAACCTTGATGTCCTTTCCTGTACATTAAGCTTCTCAAGGCCATTGGTGACTTTCATCACAACTGTCTTGTACAGCAGTAAGAGTCACCTGTGAAGGCTCAAGTTAAACAGGACATCTGGCAATTAAGACAAGTCTTTGGCAAGGTGCTTGACAATGGTTCTATAACACAGAGATGGAACTCTGACAGACCTGGTTTCCATAAGAGAACCCAACATTTAAGGGCTCAGCAAAAGATGGAAAAGTATTTTACAGCTGCACTGCTGGTCCACTAATAGACTCCCCATGGAATCAACTCAATGATGAATTAAAAGTTAAACTTCCCCATTCATTGCACTCCATAGGAAATCAATGCTGGTGCACTGGCAGGGATTCCTTTTCTTGGGTATTCTCTTCCTTCATCTCTGTGCAGCTATGGAGTTGGTATACCAAATGTCTACCAACCCCCCCCCCCCCAAAAAAATTCTAGCTCGGCTGCCTTTCGGCAAGTCTTGTACAGGGAGTTACTCCCTTGAAGAGGGTACTGGACAACTAATAGGAAGCGTTTCAGCTGGTCTACCCAAGCACAGGATGGTAACTCCTAGTCCCTCCACAGAGGGCCATCTACCCATGCTTAATTTGGTGGCATGCAATGACTGATACTGGTCTTAATGGCCTTCAGTCACTGTTGGTCAGGTGTGGAGCCACAGCAATACATAGGTAATAATGACAACTAGAAGACAACTCTTTCTACCAATATGGACAAGTATAAGACTTTCTGGCAGGGTGGTTAGGTGACTCAGTATCAGAGAAAAAGGAAAAGAAACAGCAGCAGAAGACTGACATCTGCAGGGGAACCAAAAGGTTTTCTTAAAAATATACCCAAATGCTGCAAAGAAATTAGCTCTATTACTAGTGAGCTGTTTTAACAGACAGCAGCACTAGAAATGAAAGTAGGGTAAGTACCAAATTGGTATCTTTGCAACAAGTCCCTAAGTAATAGGACTAAAGTTGGCATGCATTAAAATTGCTTAAGTAGCACCCTCCCCCATCTTATAACGAGCACAGTAACAAGTCTCTGTCTACTGCAATGCACATCTAGTGCTTAGTTTAAGAAGGAAAGGGACATGTCTGGACCAACTACATCCAGGGGTGCAGCATGGTTATATTACAGAGGATATAAAGTACAGTTGTTTATACTTACCATAAATGTAGATGTTATAGAGTGTATTCACTGCTGCAGTCATCACATTTGGGTTGATTCTCCAAAGCAGAGGAAATGGGAGGAGGCCGTCAAGGAAACTAGGGGCTGGGCAAGGATGTCCTGCAAGACTGCAGATGCAAACCCTGCCCTGGATTTGGAGAACAGAACAGGTGGTAATGTTTGGTAAAAGTGTGAACAGATGTCCAGGTGGCAACCTCCAGGATGTCCCTGGTGGGGACTCCTCCAAGGAAAGCTGCAGAGGTGGAGGCTGCTCTGGTGGAGTGAGTCCTGACTCCATTGGGGGGATCCCTTCCCGTGCTGTTTGTAGCCGAAACGAATGCAGTGTGGTATCCATTTGGAAATGGCTTTGCCTTCTGCCCCTGTAACAAAGCTAACCAGCAACTGATCAGACTTTTTGACGGATTTAGTCCTGTCTAGATAGAATCTGAGCTCTGTGCACATCTAGAGTGTGCAGGATCCTTCCCCCCTTTTTCTGGGGGATTAGGAAAAAGGTGGACAAATGAATGGATTGGTTGAGAGCCACACTGGACACCACACCTTGGGCATGATGGACGGGTTTAGTCTTCAGGGATACCCTGTCAGCATGGAAGATGAAGGGTTCCCACAGCCATGAGTGCTTGCAGCTCTGAGACTTTTCTGGCTGAAGTGATGGCCAGAACGAAAGCCGTCTTCCATGAGAGAAATTTTAGCTCTGTAGAAGAAGCTGGTTCAAAGGTGGGCAGGGTGAGCTTTTCCAACACAAAGTTAAGGTCCCAAGCTAGGGTTGGTGCTCTTCTGGTTGGCCTCAAGTTGCTAGCCCCCTCTTAGGAACTGTTTGATCAAAGGGTGTGAGAAAAAGGGGCTGCTCAGTGGGAAAATGAGCAGAGATAGCAGAGGCATGAATTTTAATACAGGAAAAAGAGAGGCCACTGTGTAGCAGGTCAGCTAAGTAATCCAGGATGAGAGGGAGGGAGGGCTGTGCCATATTGGCTCCCTTAGTCTGAATCCAGGTGCAGAACCTTTTCCATTTGTCAGCATAAGACTTTCTGGTGCTAGGGCGTCTGTTTACTGAGGTTGGCAGATTGATCAGGGGTTAGGGAATAAGCCAAGCTGCCAAACAGTGTCTGTAAATGGGAATGCATGAATTCCCCTTCCCTCTGTTAGGAGGTTTGGAATTTGAGGAAGATGCCATGGTGGCAGTGGGGACAGGCTACGCAGCAAGGGGTACCAGTGCTGGTGACGCCAGTCTGTAGCTTTAAGAATTGTCCTTGGTTTTTCCTCCTTTACTTTGAGCAGTACCCTGGGGATGAGAGGTAGTGGAGGAAAGGCATAGACCAATAGACTGACCCAGGGGAAGGACAGGGCATCCACTTTCCAAGCCATGCAGTGATGCTCCCTGGTGCATAATTTGCTGAGCTGATGGTTGGTGTGGGAGGCAAAGAGGCGGACATACTGGATGCCTTTCTGTTGAGCTATCACTCATGTGGGTCCAGAAGATTTTTGCTTAATTAGTCTGCCAGAGATTCAAGAGAACCTGGTAAGAATTGTGCTAATAGGTGGAGTTGCATGGCAGAGGCTGTGTGCCAAAGGGTCATGGCCAGCATAGCGAGTAGGAGTGAGTCGTCCCCCCCCACCCTGCTCGTTGATATACCACATCACAGTGGTGTCTGATTTGATCAGGAGAGCCCCTATGGAGGGAAGGGGCTTGAAAGCTATGCTGGACAGTTATTTCTTTTTGGTTGATGTGCAGAGGGCTTTGCTGTGGGCTCCATTGGCCCTGTATGCACCTGCCGTCCAGGGGTGCACCCCAGGCACAGTCTGATGAGTCTGTGGTGAGGGTCTGGGTGGCAGGGGTGGTGGTGAGAAGGATAGTCCCTTGTTGTGGGAGCATGCTGTTGCCCACCAAAGAAAATCTTTTCTGAGGCAAGCAATTATAGGTATAAGAGTCTCCGGGTCTTGAATGTGTTGACACCCAAGGCTTTTTAGGTACCACTGAAGTTTCCTCATATGCAATCTGGCATATGGAATGAGTAGTATGCTAGATGCCACGAACCCCAGAGCTTGCAGAATCTTCCTTGCAGATAGCCGGGGTCTGGTGGCTAGGTGAGAAAAGTAGGCTGTCAGGAAAATTTGCTTTTCTGGTGTAAGGAACGCCATCTGGGATGCTGTATCCAGGGGTGCTCTCAGGAATATAATCCTTTGGGTGGGCACTTGTCTGGATTTCTTTTCGTTGACTGTGTACCCTAAGGAGGTTAGTAGGAACTTTACAAAGGCCAGGTGCTTGAGCAGCTTTTCCTGGCTGTCTGCCTGAATTAGGTGGTCTAATATGGAAGCTGGATATTCCTCTGTCTGCAAAAGGAAGTGGCCGGAGCCAGACATTTTGTGAAAACCCTGGGAGCAGTAGATATGCCAAAGGGAAGCGCAGAGAACTGAAAGTGCTGAGATAGTGTCCTGAAACGGAGATATTTCCTGCAGGATTCCCTGATAGGAATGTGGAGATAGGCCTCTTAGATCTAGGGTGGCTAGTCAAGCATCCTTGGACAGCATGGGTAGCAGCTGCTGGAGGGTAAGCATTTCGAATTCTGGGATCACCAGGATGGTGTTTAGAATGGATAGATAGAGGATGGGGCGCCAGGTGCCCTCTTTCCCGGGTACCAGAAAAAGTCTGGAGTAGAAATCTTGGACTTTCTCTTCTGCAAGAACGTGCGCTACTGCCCTCAGAGCACGGAAAGGGCTTGCTTTTGCACCTCTAACCACTGGTTTGGAGGTAGATCGGGGAACCCTTTAGGAGTTGGAAGGGTGTGGAAAGAAAATCTGTAAACCTGGGACATTGCTGAGGACCCAGTGGTCATTGGTAATGGTGGCCCACGTGCTTGCGTGAAGAGAGTTTTCCTTCTAGGGGTAAGTGAAGGTGGGCAGAGGAAGGAGGTGGGGGGAGGAGAGTCATTGTGAGTTCTTGCCATAAGGGGTGGCTTAGAACTCCCTGATTTTGAAGTGGAGGTAGTCCACTGCTTAGATCTCTGCATTCCCTGTGGCTGCTGTCTGGGGGGGGGGGGTCTGGGCTGAAGTGGCTTAATGGGAGCAGGAATGGACCAGTGCTTGGTGGGACAGTGCCTGCTGCACCTGGGTAGCTGGACTTGTAAGAAATCCTTAACTGTCTGCATAGATTATGCTTTTTCTTCCATCTTTAAGACCTCTTCTGCCTTAGTGCCAAATAAGTTGTCTTTCTGCAAGGGGGCATCCAACAATTTATATTTGACATGGTCTGGCAAGGGCTGTTCCTTAAGCTATGCATACCCTCTAATGACAGAGCCGATGACTGCTGCCCTGCAAGAAGCTTCTAGGACGTCAAACCCACAGTGCAAGGTGTGTTTAGTTACTTGACTTGCAGAATGCCATAACTCTTAACTCTCTAGATTCTGCACAAGCAGAAAAGGAAGACATTTTTGTGTTTGAGTTGTTCCAGGGTACGTTGCTGAAATTTTAGCATATGGAACTGACAATTTACAGCAAGTGTAGCTGAGGTGTATACTTTTTTACCCTGTCTAGTGCTCAGGAATCCCTATCTGAGGGGGTGGGATTATTAGCAGAAGTTGCTTTAATCCCTTTAGGCCATTGAGGAATTACCTCAGGGTCAGCAGTAGGATTTTTAAAAAGAAATTTGCGAGAGTCAGGGACTCTAGTACCTGCCTGGTTTTCTAGGTGCAAGAGGGAGGGTGTCAGAAGTCAAGCTGGATTCCAGGAAAACATCCTCAACATCCAGGACTGAGGGAATGGCCAAGGCTCTGTGCTGTGGAAGATCTAAGAATTCCGAGTTTAAAAGACTGAGGATAGTCCTGACTCTCCCACTGGAAATAATCCCTTAAGGTATGAAGGGCTTCCCCAAAGGAAAAATCTTCTGGGGGGAAAGGCTGAAGGGATGGAATCCTCTGCATCAGAATCCTCATAAGGAGAGAGGGGTTGCATGTCTTCATATTCAGATGCATCAGAGTCATCTGACTCTCATTCAGACAAAACTACAGGGGACAGATCTCTTCCTTTTGGAGGGGGTAGCTTGGCTTCCCTGGACCAGCACAAGGTCTTCTGCCATTTTAAGCATTTCAGACTGAGGCAAGGAAACAGGTGCCTGAGATTGGGTTGTCTGGTTTCTTGGGTGTGGTTCATACCCTGGGCCTAAGAGACTCTATACTTTTCGAAAGAACAGTAGTCGCGAAAGACGACATCGGTTTGAGTCGAGAATCGGTAGTGTGAAGGACATCCTCGGAAGCCGGTGCCTGCTCAGCTGCTCCGGACCCATCCAAGGTAGAGACTATCGCAGGATCCTTAGTCGAAGAGTTTTTAAGCATAGACTCGGAATGGGTCTCTAGCGGCTTGCAAATCCACAGAAGGCATCAGGGGCTGCGAAAGCACCTGAGGACCGGAGAACTGACTACTAGCTTAATGGGAGTGTCGTCGGTAGGTTTGGACCTGTGCAGTCTGTGTCTTTATCTTTACGTTTTTAGGGAAGATCTGCTGTTGGATGGCTTACTGAAGCCATATTGGAGTTAGAGGACTGTAAACGAAAATATCTAGCTACAAAAAGGGCCCGACGACGGATAGTTCTGGCGTTGAACAAAGCACAGAAGTGACAGCGGGGGACGTTGTGGTCTGGGCCTAAAGTGAAGCAGTAAGAATGAAAGTCTTTGAGTGGTATTTGCTTTTTGCAGGCGAGACAATTAACTTTCTCAACAGGGTACTTGGCTTTGGAAGACTTCAGCTTCAATTTGGTAGACAAAACTCTGGTAGCGGCAGACCGGCACTCGTGCAAACTGCTTCTGGCTCCACGGCAAGAAAGACTGATGTAATAGCATCGGCTGTCTTACTTTATACTCCTGACGACCTGACGTCAGTCCTGAAGTGACAGCAACCGATGCAGAAATACTAAGACTCTGGTATTCGGGCTGGCCGAGGGCTACCCTGGCAGGGATAACCCAAATGTGATGACTGCAACAGCGAAACGCGAAAAACATCTGCTCTGATCCATTGTTATAGTAGATTACATTCCTAGTTTTTAAACTAATAACTATGTGGTCATGTCTATGGGAAAGGCACAATATTAGTGACCTAAAGGAACACATGCACTGTTCAATTTATAACCACTGCAGAAATGTTAAGAAACAAAGATGACGAGGACCCAGATATCACATATGTCTTGTCTTGCAAAAGCAGTGTAATGAGCCTGAGCAGCTGACAAAGTTACCATACAGAACTGGTTTTGAAAATCCATGAAACCATCCACATGGGCAGATAAGGTAGTCTCTACTATTGTACTATAGTACTTTTATATTGTTATAGCAAAAAAATAGTTGTGTAAAATCTTACCATAACCACAGATGTCCTTTTCCTCCATGTTGCAGTATTCCAACCCCTTGGATTTTCCTCTTGCTACCTGAACATCCGGCCAGTACACAAAAGCTTCTAGTCACTGCAGGGTAAGTGGGAAGTCTGACATTACCCAAGGGAACTCGGGCCATAAAAATGACATATGCATGTACCATTCCTCAGAACTGAGCACCCCAGTCAGAGCCCAGTCCCAGGATAACTGTACAAGTCCAGTGTCACCCAAGAAAGGACAGTTTAATGGAAGAAGGGGGAAGGAGGGAAGGATACTGCAATATGCAAGAGGACATCTCTGGCTATGGTAAGATTTTACACAAGTATGTCATTCTCAATTGGCAGTATTCCAAACCCTGGGTGAGTGCCAAAGCTCAAGAAGAAGAGGGTGGAGGGCTTGGAACTATTTTCTAGGAATCCATAAAGGAAGAAAATTAGGATCTAGGCTTCTTGACAATTTCTGATACTAACGTCATCCTAGCTAAGGTAACAGCCTTACCACAGACAGCATGCAAGGATTTGGTTAAAAAAAAAAAAAAAAGCCGACAGGGAGGGACCAGTACTACAGACACTTGGAGGATATCCATAAGGAACTGCAGGAATCTCACCCTGACCTCCTACAAGTGAAGTGGGATGCAGTGCCTACATAAGAAATTGGCTAAAACCACTACGGTTAAGTATTTGGAATACAAGGTGGACTTGGAAGAGTTTTTCAGGTATGCTCCTTAGACTTTATTCCCTCAAATAGGAGTACTTGCCAAATTCACTCACTGGATACTGCAGACCTTCCAAAACTGCAAAAGGACTCGCCTTTTCATTACGCAGGAAATATCTCCACACAATCCAAAGACTAAAAGGGAAAACTCCTGGCCCCAGTGGGATACTGCAGGAGTTCTATACCATGGGAGGTGTGGACTTGATAGTTCTACCAGTTAGCAGGAGGGCAAATTCTTCATTAAAGGAAGCTGGGTTTTCCCTTGATCCCTAAAGCTGAGAAAGACCCTTTGCTACCAGTGTGCTATTACCCTACTTCTGTCTTGAATCAAGACCCTTACTTCTTAAAATTACTTGCAGATGGCCCTCCTGCTCCCAAGTCTCATCAGGATGGATTTGTGCCTTTAATACATTTTACACAGATGGTGGTTAAGCATGTTAAGAAAAGTACAGTTTTGTACCTACCATAAATGTAGATGTTCGAGTGTTAATACAGCTGCAGTCATAACAGATGGGTTCTCCTGCCGTCAGGCGGGTCCTCGGTCGGCCGAATTCCAAAGTCTAGGTCCGGCGTCGGTTGTCATCGCTTTCTTTCCTGACATCAGTGAGACAGGGGTATACAAGACACAGCCGACGCCATTTTCTTCAGTCTTTCTTGCCCCAGATGTCAGGTGCCCCCAGAAGGAAGGCAATATATATAAAAATATATAAATATATGTATATATATATATATATATATATATATATATATATATATATATATATAATATATAATCATGCATTACAATATAATCAATAAATCAGTAGTTGCAAGCAAATACACCATAGAAGGATAACCTAATCAAGTTGTAAGATGAGGAGTTAGCCACTAGGTCTGTACCCAGAGGGGAAGGAGAGAGGGAAACCTGGACTGCAGCTGTATTAGCACTCTAGCATCTACATTTATGGTAGGTACAAAACTGTACTATGTTCATCGTGCATACAGCTGCAGTCATAACAGATGGGTAGAATCCCAAAGCTACGCACAGGGTGGTAGGCACTAGGTGGAAATGAGAGGAACCAGAATGCCCTGCAACACAGCAGTAGCAAAGCCTGCTCTAGTTTTGGAGTATAAAGGTAGGTGGTAGTGTTTAGTGAAGGTATGCACAGAACTCCAAGTGGCTGCCTCCAAAATATCTTTGGTAGGGACTCCTCTGAGGAAGGCTGTAGAGGTAGCTGTGGCCCTTGTGGAGTGGGATCTGATGCCTGCAGGTACAGATTTACCATGAAAAAGAGTAACAAAACCGTATGCAGTGGCCTATCCATTTCGAAATTGGCTTTCCCTGAGCTCCTACAGCATAGGACACAGAGTTGTTCTGATTTCCTGAAAGGCTTTGTTCTGTCCAAACAGTAACGTAGCTGTTTATGGATGTCTAAGGAATGTAGCAGCCTTTCCCCTTTGTTATGATGATTGGGGTAAAAGGTAGGAAAGTGTATGGCCTGATTTAAAGCTACCCTGGATACTACCTTAGGCATAAATGACGGGATGGTACGTAGGGAAACCCGGTCCTGATGGAAGATGAGAAAGGGCTGCACAGCCATGAGGGCTTGTAGTTCCGAAACCCTACGAGCTGAGGTAATGGCCAGAAGGAAAGCTGTTTTCCAGGACAAATATTGCAAATCTGTTGAGGCAGCTGGTTCAAAGGGAGGCAATGTTAATTTTTCTAGAATGTAATTAAAATCCCAGGCTGGTATTGGTTGTTTCTTTGGAGGTCTTATATTCTTAGCCCCTCTGAGGAACTGTCTTAAGAGTGGGTGAGAGAATAAGGGTGGATCAGTGTTGTATTCTGCAGAAATGGCTGAGTCATGAATTTTGATGGAGGAAAATGAAAGTCCACTGTTCAACAGCTCAGCTAGATACTGTAATATCTGAGGCAAATTCAGTTTTCTAGGATCCTGGCCTTTTTTCTCATTCCAAGCGCAAAACCGTTTCCATTTTGCGGAGTAAGCCTTTCTAGTAGATGGCCTTCTGGCCTCCAAAATGACATCCTGCACCTCTTTGGAGAGTAGGGTCTGTTGTGGTGTTAAGGAATTTTCCATGCAGCCAGACTGAGCGTTTTCAGCTGACTGAAGAGTTTTGCAGCTGTGCTGAGTCAGTAGAAGAGGCATTAGAGGTAGGGTCCAGGGAGGAGTATGTGTTAGGCTCCTCAGGAGTGGGTACCAGTGTTGTCTTGGCCAGTCTGGAGCAATCAGTATCATCTTCGGTCTGTCTGCTCTTGCTTTCAAGAGCACCTTGGGCAGAAGAGGCAAAGGTGGGAAGGCGTAAACTGTCCGTGCTGCCCAACTGAAAGAAAGGGCGTCCACTCTCCAGGTCTTTGGATGGAAAGTCCTTGAGCAGAACTTTGTCAATTGATGATTCCCGTGGGTGGCAAAGAGATCTCTGTCTGGCCTTCCCCACGCTTGGATTATCTTTTGTAAAGACTTGAGGATGCAACTTCCATTTGTGTGGGTCGGTCATATTTCTGCTTAGATTGTCTGCCAGTGTGTTTTCCAATCCTGGCAGGTACTGTGCTTGAAGTTCGATTTGCCATTCCAGAGCCAAGTTGCAAAGTGACATGGCTAACCTGCACAGGGGGTATGAATGTGTTCCTCCTTGTTTATGTACCACATTACTGTGGTGTTGTCGGTTCTTATCAATAATTGCCCTGGATGCAGGAGGTCCTTGAAAGCTGTAATTGCATTTATCACTGCTAGCATTTCCTTTTGATTGATGTGAAGGTGCTTTTCCTTTTGGGACCATTTGCCCTGAATGCACCTGTCTGTCATGTGTGCCCCCCAGGCGTAATCTGAGGCGTCTGTTGTGATGACTTGATTTGCTTGAGGCTTGCAGAATGGTAGACCTGTGTTTGTTTGGCATGCTTGGGCCCACCATAGAAATTCCTTTTGCAAACATGGTATTATTGGTATTATTGTTTCCAAACTGTGGCTGTGTTGAGACCAAAGGTTTTTTAGGTACCATTGAAGTTTCCTCATATGCAACTTTGCACATGGGATTAGAAGAATGCAAGATGCCATGAAGCCCAGAGCCTGCAGGATTTTCCTTGCAGTTAGCCTGGTACAATTTGCTAGTATTTTGAAGTACTGAGTTAATTGCCCCTGTTTTTCTGGCGTAAGATAGGCCATCTGGGTGTTTGTGTCCAAGTTGGCACCCAGGAAAGTTATTTTCTGAGATGGTGTTAGCCTGGATTTCTCTTTGTTGACTGTGTATCCCAGAGAATTCAATAATCGTGTTACATAAGCCAGATGTTCCAGAAGTATGTGCTTGCTGTCCGCTTGGATCAGACAGTCATCCAAATAAGGGTAAATTTGTATCCCTTGAAGTCTGCAGTAGGCAATTACTGATGCCAGGCATTTCGTGAATACTCTGGGCGCAGTAGATAAGCCAAAGGGCAATGCAGAGAATTGATAGTGGATTGAACCTGCAAGAAATCTGAGGTATCTTCTGCAGCTTTGCCTGATTGGGACATGCAGGTATGCCTCCTTGAGGTCCAATGTTACCAGCCAAGACTCCTTGCCCAGCATGGGAAGAAGCTGCTGTAAGGTGAGCATCTTGAATTTTGGTACAAGTAGAAATGTGTTTAGGATGGATAAGTCCAAAATGGGTCTCCAGTCGGTTCCTTTCCTTGGTACCAGGTATAGTCTGGAATAAAAATCTTGACCTTGTTCGTGAGTAGGTACCTCTCGAATAGCTTTCATGTCCATGAGCTTTGAAATTTGTATTTGAGCCTCTGCCCTTTGATTGTGTGGCAGGCTTGGCATGCCTCTCATTTTTGGAAGAGTGTGAAAATGAAATCTGTAGCCTCTGTTTATAATGTCCAGGATCCATTTGTCTGCTGTGATATGCCAATTTTTTTGTAAATGCCAGCTTTCCTCCCAAGGGTGCTGCCAGCTGAGACTTGCTTGGCATGAAAAGGGGAAGTCATTGGGTTTGTTTCCTGTATTGTTGTGTACTGTCTTCGCCACCTCTTGGTGCTGGAGTTTGCCATCGTCTGCCTCTATATGATCCTTGAGATTGTCCTCTGCCCCTTGTGCACCTGTATCTACCTCTTTGGGGCTTGCCCGTGGCTGGAAAGGACCAGTTTTTTTGAAGGCCAATTTCTGCTAAAACGTGGTGGTTGAACCTGTAGAAAAGCTTTGACAGTTTGCATAGATTTAGCTTTTTCTTCCATCTTCCGTAGCATCTCCTCAGCATTAGTACCAAATACATCCTTTTGTAAAGGAGCATCTAGTAGTTTAGCTTTAACATGATCAGGCAAGGTTTGTTCCCTAAGCCAGGCATGTCTACGAATGACTGATCCTGTAACAGCAGCTCTACTTGAGGCCTCTAGAGCATCATAGCCACATTGTAAGGTGTGTTTACCCACTTGTTCTGCACTATGCATCATATCCTGCAACTCCTTAAAATCTGGTTGTTCAGGTTGTGACATTTTATTTCTTAATTGTGATAAACAGAAACTGCTGATATTTAAGCATATGGAACTGACAATTTAAGGCCCTCATGGCTAGGGTGGCCGAGGTATATACCTTTTTTCCCCACCTTTCTAAGGATCTAGACTCTCTTTCGGAAGGTAGTGGATTCTTAGCAGTAGAGGCCTTCATTCCCTTGGGGCCTTGAGAAATGGTTCCAAAGTCAGCATTATGGCTTTTGTAAAGAAATTGGTGAGAGTTAGGAACTCTGTAGTACCTATCAGGCTTGACTGGGGCAGGAGGCAGGGAATCCGGATTAAGGCAAGCCTCCGAGTAAACATCATCAAGTATGTCCAAGACAGACGAAAAACGAAAAATAACACTCCTCCAGCAACAGTTCTATTCTGGTTATATGTCCAAGACAGGAGGTATCGCCAGAGGTCTGTGCTGAGGTAGCAAAAGAAATTCCCCAAGTCTTTTCTTGGAATCAGAAAAGTCTTGGCTTTCCCAATGGAAGTGTTCCCTCAAGGTATGCAAGGTTTCCCCAAAAGAAAAATCCTCTGGGGGAGATGCAGAAGGAATGGACTGCTCTGCATCAGAATCTTCAAAAGGGGAGTATGAGTGTTGCTCTTCATCAGAATGTTCTGAAATAATGGAGCCCTGGTCAGAAGAGGGGGAATCTTCCTCCACTCTGGGTCTCTTGTCCGGAGGGGGTTGGGAACCCCTAATAAGAGTAATTAAATCCTCAGCCATTTTTAGCATATGCTTTTTAGGCATGGGGCCTGGAGATGGGTCCTGTGCAACAGGCCTCTTGGGATGCATGGCTGATTTGGACTTAGTAAAGGCCTTTATGGAAAAGGAAGATGAGGGTCTAAAGACACCACGGGTGGAAGTGGACCTATCCACATTAGGAGGCTCAACGCTCACAGTGGCTTCGGTAGCTATAGTCTGGGTATGGGCAGAGGCACCTGCGGTCTCGGTTACAGAAGACACCGCCAGAAAAGTGTCGTCGGTAGTGAAGGCTGCGTAGGCGCCTCGCTGAGAACCGGACCACGTGTAGCTGGTTTTGGCGTGGTGTCGGTGGAGACCACGGACCTCGCGTGTCGGTCTTTGTCCATGCGTTTTTTGGACAAAACGGTAGTTGGAGTCTCCGACGACATTTTATAATCAAAAGCTTTACCGAGAAAGTGCTGGGCGAACTCCACCCGACGCTTAATAGTGCGTTTATTGAAAGTAGCGCAAAAGTGACAGCCAGTGACGTCGTGGTCTGGGCCTAAACAAGGTATACAGAGGGAATGGAAATCCTTATGCGGTATTTGCTTCCCACAAGAAATACAACTGTTAACTTTGTCTGACATCGGTCTGAGGCAAGAAAAGTTTCCCCAAAGTACAGTTTTGTACCTACCATAAATGTAGATGTCCGATAGATATGCAACTGCAGTCCTGACATATGGGTTTGTCCTGCCTCAGGCAGCCCTTCGGTTGGCCGGATTCCAAAGTCTGGGTCTGGCGTCGGCTGATGTCGCCCTTTCCCCATCAGAGCGGCTGGGGTATAAAAGCATCAGCCGGCGCAATCTTCTTCAGTGTTTCTTGCCCCAGATGCCAGGTGCCCTCCAAGGAAGGCTAAATTTAGAGAGTGGATAAAAAATTCCAGAGATGCACAACAGTAATAAACAGTTACACCATAAAAGATATCCCCAGCTAATTTGAAAAGGGGAGTGGACCCAAAAAGGAGAATTTACAGAGGGGTAGGGAGGGAGGGAAAACCTGACTGCAGTTGCATATCTATCGGACATCTACATTTATGGTAGGTACAAAACTGTACTATGTCCTTCAAGAATGCAACTGCAGTCCTGACATATGGGTTGAATACCATAGCCAAGCTGGGGGTGGTAGGACCTAAAAAAAGATGGTGTAGCTACAATGCCCTGCAGGACTGCCGAAGCAAAGCCTGCTCGGGATCTGGAATATAAAGGCAGGTTGTAATGTTTGGAAAATGTATGCACGGAGCTCCATGTAGCAGCTTCTAGAATGTCCTTTGTAGCCACCCCTCTTAGAAAGGCTGTGGAGGTGGCTGTAGCTCTGGTGGAGTGTGGCCTGATATTGGCTGGCACACTTTTCCATGGAAAGAATAGCAGAATCTGATGCAGTTTCCAATCCATTTTGAAATTGCTTGTTTGGAAATTGCCTTTCCTTGTACCCCAGGAGCGTAGGCTACAAATAGTTGATCAGATTTTCTGTTGGCCTTTGTTCTATCCAAGTAGTAGCGCAATTGTCTGTGTATGTCCAAAGTGTGCAAAAGCTTTTCTCCTTTATTTTGAGGATTGGGAAAGAAAGTAGGCAGGTGAATTGCTTGGTTTAGAGAAACCCTGGATATCACTTTTGGCATGAATGAAGGATTGGTTCTTAAAAAGACTCTGTCCTGATGGAAAATGAGAAATGGAGGTACTGCCATGAGGGCCTGCATCTCCGAGACTCTTCTTGCTGAAGTAATTGCCAACAGGAAAACTGTTTTCCAGGAGAGTAACTGCAATTCTGAAGATGCTGCTGGCTCAAAACGTGGAAACGTTAATTTTTCCAAGACGAAATTGAGGTCCCATGCAGGCACTGGTGGTTTTTCTTGGAGGTTTGATATTCTTTATCCCTCTTAGAAACTGTCTTAGCAAAGGATGTGAAAACACAGGTGGATCACAGCTGTATTTTGCTGAAATTGCTGAAGCATGTATTTTTATAGAAGAATATGAAAGGCCATTGTGAAGCATTTATGCCAAGTATTCTAGAATCTGTGGGATGTTCATTACTGATACATCCTGTCCCTTGTTGGCATTCCAGATGTTGAACCGCTTCCAATTGGCTGAATAAGTTTTTCTGGTGGAAGGCCTGCGTGCTTCCAGTAGGATCTCTTGAACTTTTTTGGAGAGAGATATATGGGGAGAAATCATGGAACCCTCCAAGCTGTCAGATGCAATGTTTGCAGGTTTGGATGAACAGTCCTGTAATTGTGCTGAGTTATAAGCAGAGGCCATAGAGGCAGGGGCCACGGCTTGGTGCGAGTTATGCTCCTTAGTAATGGGTACCAGTGCTGCCTTGGCCAGTCTGGAGCTATTAAAATGCCTTTCGGTTGTTCTGCTTTGATCTTCAGTAACACCTTGGTCATTAATGGCAGAGGTGGGAATGCATAGATTGTTAGAGAATTCCAGCTGAAGGAGAGAGCATCTATTCTCCAGGCTTGAGGATGGTGCGTCCTTGAGCAGAACTTTTTCAGGTGATGATTGTGGTATGAGGCAAAGAGATCTATGTCCGGCCTCCCCCATGCATGAGTTATTTGTGAAAAAATGTCTGGATGCAACATCCATTCGCGCGGGTCCATAATGTTTCTGCTTAGACTGTCCGCCAGAACATTGTCCTTGCCTGAAACAAACTGGGATTGCAACTCTATGTTCAGTTTCAGGGACTTTTCCCAAAGAGTCATTGCTAGTCTGCAGAGGGGGTAAGAATGGGTGCCTCCCTGCTTGTTTATGTACCACATAACAGTGGTGTTGTCTGTCCTTACCAGCAGATGGCCTTGCTGAAGAAATTTTCCGAAGGCCTCAATTGCATGAATCACTGCCAGCATCTCTTTTTGATTGATGTGCAGATGCAACTTCCGAGGAGCCCATTGCCCTTGAATGCATCTCCCTTCCATGTGCGCACCCCATCCATGATCTGAGGCGTCTGTTGTAATGGTTTGGCTTGCTTGAGGTTTGTTGAAGGACAAGCCTTTGTTTAGCTGGCTTGCTTGTGCCCACCACAAAAAATCCTTTTGTAGACATGGAATGAGTGGAATAATTGCTTCTATCTTGTGGCTGTGTTGAGACCATAAACTTTTTAGGTACCATTGTAGTTTTCTCATGTGTAGTCTTGCCAGTGGAATCAGAAGAATGCAAGATGCCATGAAACCCAGGGCCTGTAGGATTTTCCTTTCAGTCATCTGGGTGTGCTTTGCTAGGCTTTTGAAGTAATCTGGTAATTGATCTTGTTTTTCTTCTGTGAGGAAAGCCATTTGTGAATTTGTGTCCAGTTTGGCTCCTAGAAAGATTATTTGTTGGGATGGCAGTAGTCTTGATTTTTGAATATTGACTGTGTATCCCAAAGCCTGTAGCAAGTGAATGACATAGTCAAAGTTTCTTATCAAGTCTTGCTTGCTGTCCGCTTGTATAAGGCAATCATCCAGATAAGAGTATATTTGTATCCCCTGAAGTCTGCAATGTGCAATTACTGATGCCAGGCATTTTGTGAATACTCTGGGCGCAGTAGATAAGCCAAAAGGCAATGCTGAGAATTGATAATGCTCTGACCCTGAAAGAAATCTGAGGTATCTTCTGCAGCTGTGTCTGATTGGGACATGCAGGTATGCCTCCTTGAGGTCCAGAGTTACCAGCCAAGACCCTTTGCCCAGCATGGGAAGAAGTTGCTGTAACGCCAGCATTTTGAATTTTGGCACAATGCGAAAAGTGTTTAGAGCGGACAAGTCCAGTATAGGTCTCCATTGTTTTTCTTTTCTTGGAACAAGGAACAGTCTTGAGTAGAATCCCTGTCCTTGTTCCTGAGGAGGAACCTTTTCTATAGCTTTGATTTGTAGCAGCTTTGAAACTTGTATGAGTGCCTCTGCCCTTTGATGCTGTGGCAGGTTTGGCATGCCTTGTCTTGTTGGCAAGGTATGGAAGAGGAACCTGTAACCTTTGTCTATTATGTTCAAAATCTATCTGTCCTTTGTAAAAACGTGCCAATTTTCTGAAAATAAGGATAACTTTCTGCCTAAAGGTGCTTCTCTTTGAGCCTTGGTTGGCGGTGTCAAAGTTAAGTCATTGTGATTGTCTCTGTGGAGCAGTAGGAGTCCCTGCACCACTTCTCTGGTTAGTTGGTTGCCATTGGCGGCCCCTGTAGGAGCCTCGGTATTGCCCTCTACCTCGAGCACGCCTGCTTTTTCCCCTTTGAAACTTCTCAGTGTCTGGAAAGGACCAGTTCTTCGAAGGCCAATTCCTGTTGAACCTTGGTGGCTGAACCTGGAGGAAATCTTTGACTGTTTGTACTAATTTAGCCTTTTCCCCAATCGATTTCAACACACCCTGTGCATTAGCACCAAATAGCTTGTCTTTTTCCAGAGGTGCATCTAGAAGCTTTGCTTTAACATGATCTGGCAATAACTGTTCTTTCAACCAAGCATGTCTACGTATGACGACCCCCTATCATAGCTGCCCTACATGAAGCTTCCAATGCATCATAACCACACCGAAGAAAATGATTGCTAACCTGCTGAGTGTTATGAACCAAATCCTGCAATGCCTTTCTATCTAAAGGCTCAGGAGAGGCTAACTTTTTCTGCAAATCATCCATCAGGAAATCCTGATACTGAAACATATGAAAGAGACAGTTTAGAGCCCTCATGGCAAGGGTGGAAGAGGTATAAACTTTTTTACCCCACCTCTCCACGGACCTGGATTCCCTGTCTGCGGGTAAAGGATTCTTGGCCGAGGAAGTGGCCACTCCTTTGGGCCCCTGAGAAATAGTTTCTAGATCAACAGAGTGGGCCTTAAAGAGATGTTTATGAGTTTCAGGAACCCTGTAATATCTGTCTGGCTTGACAGGAGCAGGAGGGAGAGAATCAGGAGAAGTACTGGAGTTTGAGTACACATCATCCAGTACATCCAATACTGGGGGAATAGCTAAAGGCCTGTGCTGGGGTAACTTAAGGAAGGTCCGAAGCCTTTTCCTGGAGTCGGAGAAATCCTGGCCCTGCCACTGAAAATGCTCTCTCATGGAGTGTAGAATTTCTCCAAAAGAAATATCCTCAGGAGGAGAGGCAGAGGGAATGGATTCATCTGCATCAGAATCCTCGTAGGCCGGGAAGGGTTCTTCCTGGGAATCTGAAAGGCCCGACTCACCAGAAGCTTCATCTGAGGAAAGGGTATCTGTCTGCTCAACCCTGGGCCTTTTGTCTGAAGGCGGCTGAGAACCTCTGTCTGGATGAGCCTGAGAGCCCCTGATTAAAGAAATTAGATCTGCAGCTAAAGTCATGATCTGTTTATCCGAAGTGGGATCCTGTGAAAAAGATTTAGGAGGGTGAGACTTAGCCTGGCTGGCAGCCTTAGCACGTGTGTAGGCCTTGATAGACAGACACAGGAGGCCTAGTTGCCCCATGTGCTGGAGTTACTTTGTCCACCGGTATGGTGTCAGGTAAATCTTGGGTTTCGGTTTCAGGAGGAAAATCAATAACCGGCACCGGGGTAGCCTCTGGGACCGAAGTGTGCGGTAAAGCGGTGTCGTCGGCCTGGAGCAGTTGAATTACCGCCTCCGAAGAGACCGATGCACTCACGGTAGGCTTAGGTGTGGTGTCGGTGGAAGTCGCGGGCCGCGGAGGTCGGTCCCGGTCCTTCCGTTTTTTGGAAACATGTGCTGTCGGAAGTTCCGGCGGCATGATATAGGCGTAATTTTCCCCAAAAAAGTCTTCAGCAAATTCTGCCCGGCGCCTAAGTGTGCACTTATTAAAGCAAGCACAGGCAGCACAGGCCGAGACGTCATGGTCTGGGCCGAGGCAGGGAAGGCAGTAAGAATGGAAGTCCTTATGAGATATTTGTTTACCACAAGACAAACAATTATTAACTTTTTCAGTTTGGTCTGACATCGGCTGAGGCAAGAAAAGGTTCCCCAACGGGGTACTTAGCTTTTTGATGACTTTGGTATTTGAAAACACAGGAGCTGGCCGACCGGCACTTGCGAACTGCTTTGCTTCGGGCACCGCGCGGCAAGAAAGACTGAAGAAGATGGTGCCGGCTGATGCTTTTATACCCCAGCTGCTCTGACGTCGGGGAAAGGGCGACATCAGCCGACGCCGGACCCAGACTTTGGAATCCGGCCGACCGAAGGGCTGCCTGAGGCAGGACAACCCGTATGTCAGGACTGCAGTTGCATTCTTGAAGGACATCGGGGTACTTAGCTTTAAAGAAGACTTCGGTTTCCAAATTTCTGTAATTTCAGGAGCTGGCCGACCAGCACTTGCGAACTGCTTCTGCTTCGGGCACCGCGCTGCAAAAAAGACTGAAGAAAATGGCGTCGGCTGTGTCTTATATACCCCTGTCGCACTTACGTCAGGAAAGAAAGCGACGACAACTGACGCCTGACCTAGACTTTGGAATTCGGCCGACCGAGGACCCGCCTGACGGCAGGAGAACCCATCTGTTATGACTGCAGCTGTATGCACGATGAACATCATGGTGCAGTCCATATTTCTGATGTCGGGATGCGAAGCATGCTTTCAAAAGGGTATGGAGATTTCGGTTTTGTGTCCTAATACATTTAATTTATTTTCTTAATCTTAGGGTCTTATTCAATCCCTGTATCAGTCAAGAATTAAATGTAGGCCAAAGATTTCTCTAACAGATTTAAGATGGAATGGGGTACAATGCAAGGCTGCCCACTATTACCTCCTTGCACTGTACTTCAAAAAAGTTATGTCCTTATAATGTTCCATCTGTGTTGTCAGTCTATTCTTGACTGTTGGTGGTTTGTTCTGATCCTTGGAACTAGTTCAGCCATTCTACAGCTTGAGCCAGCCAAAAATCTCTCATACTCTACCCACAATGCTCCTCTCCAAGTTCACCTCAGATCGAGTTTGCAGACTTATAGCCAGAACTACTGTAACCAAACGAAGCCATGCACAAGGTAAACCCTACCTACCAAGGCACCCAAGACAAATGTTCACGCCTCAGGAATTCACAGGCGGGGGAAGGAGGGTGGGATGCTAGGAAGAGATGAAGACTGACAACACAGATGGAACGTTACGGTGAAAGAGTTGTGTAAAATCTTACCAAAACCATAGATGTCCTTCTCTTCCATGTTGCAGTATTCATACTGTGGGATTCACCTCCTCAGGCGATCCGAACGTCGGCTCCTCTACAATGGTTGCAGTAGGTGTGTGGGATGTCACACGTAGGGTCACAAACCAGGGGCTTTAAATGTGACGTCTGCATGCATACAGACCTCAGAAAGTACAGTTGTGTACACTTACCAGAAATGTAGATGTTAGAGTGTATTCACTGTTGCAGTCATCACATTTGGGTTATCTGCCTGCATGTAGCCCTCAGCCAGCAGGAATACCAGTCTTCAGATTTCTGCGTTGGATGTTGTCGCTTCGTCCATGTCAGGGGTATAAAAAATGTAGCCAACGCCATTACATCAGTTTTTCTTGCCCCAGATGTCAGGTGCTCCCACCACAATAGGAAGCAATTATATGGTATGGACCACCCCCAGCAAAAAGCAAATACACATGCTGTAATACATGCCAAACAAGGAGGAAACGTAAAAGTCGAGAAGTCAGGGGGCTGGAGGGAGGTTAACCAGGACTGCAACAGTGAATACACTCGAACATTTACATTTATGGTAAGTGTACACAACTGTACTATGTTCTTCACGTTTCACAGTTGCAGTCATCACATTTGGGTTGATTCCCAAAGCTAAGGAAGGGTGGAGGTAGTTAAAGAGCATTAGGGCTAGCAATCAGGCCGTGAAAGCCTGCTGTGGCAAATCCAGCTCTGGATTTAGAAAAGATAGGCAGGTGGTAATGCTTGGTGAAAGGATGTACAGAGCTCCAGGTTGCAACTTCTAGGATGTCCCTGGTAGGGACTCCTCTGAGAAATGCAGTAGAGGTAGATGCAGCCCTGGCAGAATGTGTTCTTATCCCCTGTGGGGTAGGTTTTCCATAGTGTATGTAGCAGAAATGGATGCAATGTGCTATCCATTTGGAAATGGTTTGCGTTGAAATGGCCTTCCCCTCTGCTCCTGCAGCAAAGCTAACAGTTGGCCAGATTTTCTGAGAGGCTTAGTCCTGTCCAAATAGAATCAAAGCTGTGTACATCCAGAGAAGGCAGTATCCTTTTCCCCTTTATTCTGAGGATTAGGGAAAAAAGTAGGCAAATGAATGGACTGATTTAGAGCCACACTAGACACCACCTTGGACATAAAGGATGGATTAATTCTGAGGGAAACTGTCAGTATGGAAAACAATGAAGGGTGTTCCACAACCATCCGTGCTTGTAGCTCAGACACTCTTCTAGCTGAAGGCTGTTTTCCGAGAGAGGAATTCTAACTCTGTTAATGCAGCAGGTTCAAAGGGGGAAGTGTGAGCTTTTCCAGTACAAAGTTAAGGTCTCAAGTAGGGGTGGGTGCTCTCCTTGGTGGCCTTAAGTTGTTTGCCCCTCTCAGGAACAGTTTGATAACAGGGTGCAAGAACAGCAGTGGCTCAGTGCTGTAATGAGCAGAAATGGCTGAGGCATGTTTCTTAATGGAGGAGGACAGGCCTTTGTGGAGTAGATCTGCTAAGAAATCCAGGATAAGAGGCAGAGAGGACAGTGTTGTGTCCTCTCCTTTAGATTGAATCCATGAGCAGAACCTTTTCCACGTATCAGCATAGGATTTTCTTGTACTGGGTCTTCTGGCTCCAAGAATGACGTCCAGCACCTGTTTTACTTAAGTTTGCTGGGGGAGAATTCAAGGAATAAGCCAGGCTGCCAGATTTAGGGTTTGCAGTTGTGGATGCAGAATCTGTCTCCTGCTGAGAGAGGAGGGTTGGATTTTGGTTTAGGTGACAGGGTGGCACCGATGTCAGGCTGCGCAGGAGTGGGTACCAGTGCTGGCATGGTCCGGGGCAATCAGAACTGTCCTTGGTTTGTCCTGTTTTATCTTGAGTAATACTCTCAAAAGGAAGGGCAGAGGGGGAAAGCATGGACAGAGATTTACCCACTGAAAAGATAGGGCATCCACTTTCCAGGCCCCGCTGTGAGGATTCCTGGTGCAGAATATGCTGAGCTTGTGGTTGCAGGGGGGAGTCAAAGATATCCCATCTCTGGGGTCCCCCATTTCTGGATCAGAAAGTTGAAGGTGCTTTGCTACAAATGCCACTCATATGGGCCTAGGAAATTTCTGCTCAAGTCGTCTGCCAGTAAGTTTTGTTTGTCTGGCAGGAATTAAGCTTGCAGATGGACTTGAATATCCAAGGCAGTGTTCCACAGGGCCATGGCTAGCCTGCAGAGTGGGTAGGAATGGGTTCCCCCCTGTTTGTTGATGTACCACAAAGTACAGTTGTGTACCTACCATAAGTGTAGATATTAGAGTGTATTCACTGTTGCAGTCATTACACTTGGGTTATCCTGTTGGCAGGCTACCTGCAGTCGGCCAGAATTCCAAAGTCTGGGACTGGCGTCGGTTGCTATCACTTCTTCCCTGACGTCAGTGCGCCAGGGGTATAAAAGATGCAGCCGACGCCATTTTGCCCCCAAAAATGGTAGGATAAAAATATTACGCCAATAATTATGCATGCAGTAAAATAAACATTTCCCTAATCTACAAGCAAATACACCACACAGGTTGTATAGAATAGAGAAGTACAGGCAAGTCCCAGCAAGGTAAAAAGGGGGATGGTGGGAGGGTAACCTGGACTGCAACAGTGAATACACTCTAACATCTACATTTATGGTAGGTACACAGCTGTACTATGTTCATCGTGTTTCACTGTTGCAGTCATTACTCTTGGGCTGAATCCCAAAGCTAAGGTTGGGTGGCTGCCCAAATAGGATTAGGAGAGGCTATAAGGCCTTGCAGAGCTGCAGTGGCGAAGCCTGCTCTGGATTTAGAGTAGAGAGGTAAATGGTAGTGCTTTGAAAAAGTGTGCACTGAACTCGTTGCAGCCTCTAAAAATGCCTTTGGTTGGTACTCCTCTGAGAAAGGCTGCTGAAGTGGCTGCTGCCCTGGTAGAATGAGGCCTATTGCCCTTCGGCACTGATTTGGCATGTTGCGAGTAGCAGAAACAAATGCAGTGGCCTATCCATTTTGAAATAGTCTGCTTTGAGATCAGCTTTCCTTGAGATCCTGCAGCATTATGCCACTAGAAGTTGCTCAGTTTTTCTGAAAGCTTTAGTTCTGTGCAAGTAGAAGCGTAGTTGTCTGTGTATGTCCAAGGAATGCAGAAGTCTCTCACCCTTATTCTGTGGGTTTGGATAAAAGGTAGGCAAATGAAAGGTTTGGTTAAGGGCCACACTGGACACTACACCTTAGGCATAAATGTTGGGTTCGTCCTTAGAGAAACCCTGTCTGGATGGAAAATAATGAAAGGCTCCACAGCCATGAGTGCCTGTAACTCAAACTCGTCTTGCAAAGGTTATCGCTAGGAGCAGAGCTGCTTTCCAAGATAAAAACTTTATATCAGCTGTATTGGCTGGCTAAAAAAGGTGGCAGTGTAAGTTTTTCCAAGACATAATTGAGGTCCCATGCAGGTATTGGGGCTCTCCTTGGAGGTTGTATGTTTTTGGCCCCTCTGAGGTACTGCCTTATCAATGGATGGGAAAAAATAGGAGGTTCCGTATTGTAATGAGCTGAAATGGCAGAGGCATGAATTTTAATTAATGAAAAGGATAGGCCTTTGTCCAGCATCTCAGTTAGGTATTGCAAAATCTGAGGAATATTTGGTACAGATGTGTCAATTCCTTGTGCCTGGTTCCAAGCACAGAATCTTTTCCATTTTTCTGCATAAGATTTTCTGGTACTGGGCCTCCTGGCCCCCAAAATAACATGCATCACTGCTTTAGAGAAAGGTGTGCTTTGAATGGTTACATTATCCACCATGCTGCCAGATTTAGGGTCCTGAGTTGGCTGTGCAGAATCTGATTGTTTCGCTGGGTCAGTAAGTGAGGAATTAGAGGCAATGTCCAGGCTGGGCCTTGAGACAAGCTTTTTAGGATTGGGTACCAGTGCTGGCGTGCCCAGTCTGGGGCAATCAGAATCATTCTTGGCTTCTCTAGTCTGACCTTTAGGAGTATCTTGGGGAGGAGAGGCAGAGGAGGAAAAGCATATACTGGTAGACTTTTCCAGCTGAATGACAGAGCATCCACTTTCCATGCTTGCTTGTCCTTTAGAAGTCCTTGTGCAGAATTTTTGTAGTTGGCAGTTGTGAGCTGAGGCAAACAGATCTATATCTGGGAATCCCGATTCCTTTGTTATCATGCTGAAGACTTGTGGATCCAGTTTCCACTCATGGAGATCCGTAAAGTTTCTGCTTAGTTCGTCTGCCAGATTACTGTTCTTTCCTGGCACGAATTGTGCTTGCAGGTGTACTTGATAAGTCAATGCTGTGTCCCACAAAGTCATGGCTTGTCTGCAGAGGGGGTAGGAATGTGTGCCTCCCTGCTTGTTTATGTACCACATGACTGTAGTATTGTCCGTCCTTATCTGTAGTTGTCCTGGATGGAGATCATTGAAAGCTGTCAGGGTATTCTGAGCAGCTAGCATCTCTTTTTGATTGATATGTAGATGCATTTGGCTAGAGGACCATGTGCCCTGAATACATTTTCCTGCCATGTGTGCTCCCCAGGCATAATCTGATGCATCTGTTATTGACTGTCTGGCTGTGGGTAGAGTGAATGGCTGCCCCTTGTTGAGTGACAGGCATGTGCCCACCATCGAAACTCCTGTTGCAGGCAAGGAATTAATGCTTCCAGGCTTTGACAATGTTGAGTCTAGACACTTTATAGGTACCACTGAAGTTTCCTCATATGCAGTCTGGCATATGGAATTAGCAGGATGCAGGATGCCATGAAGCCCAAAGCCTGCAGAATTTTTCTTGCAGATAAATGGGTCTTTGTTGCCAACATTTTGAAGTAAGAAGTTAGTTGCCTTTGTCTGGCGTGAGATAAGCCATGTGGGCAGTTGTATTTAAGCTTGCACCCAGGAATGTTATCTCTTGATTTCTTTTCGTTTACTGTGTACCCTAAGCAAATTAATAATCCTTTTATGAACGTCAGATGCTGTAGTACAGTGCCTTTGTTCTCTGCTTGTATAAGGCAGTCATCTAAGTAAGGATAAATTTGAATTCCTCTGTCTGCAAAATGCAATTACTGGTGCCAGGCATTTTGTGAAGACCCTGGGCACAGTAGATAAGCCAAAGGGCAGTGCACAGAATTGGTAGTGCATTGAGCCAGCTATGAATCTGAGGTACCTTCTGCAAGATTGTCAGATTGGTATATGCAAGTATGCCTCTTTTAGGTCCAAAGTTACAAGCCAAGCCATCTTGCCCAGCATGGGCAGAAGCTGCTGTACAGTTAACATTTTGAATTTTGGAACGTCCAGAAATGTGTTTAGAAAAGACAGGTCCAATACTGGTCTCCAGGCTTTGTCCTTTCTGGGAACCAAGAAAAGTAGAGTAAAATCCTTGTCCCTGCTCTTGCTGTGGTACTTGCTGAATGGCCCTCATTTGCATAAGGGACGAAACCTGTTTTTGAGCCTCTGCCCATTGATTGTGTGGCAGGTTCATACTAGGCTATCTGCCCTAGGGCATTTATAAGCCTAGCCAGAGTGTGGCTTTCGCCACCCATTTTAAATTAATTTTGCTATGCCCTTTTTCGAGGTTAGCATACTGTGCCTCTGTTTAACAGTGACACAGAAGTGATACCCGGGGTAAACCTAAGATCCCCCATCCACTCATCAAGATTCCTCTTGAAGAGAGGAAATGAGGGACTCTGCCTAACCTGGACTGGGATTTTATTCCAGACTGAAGGGAGCCTCTGGGTTATGAATCTGTCCCTCCAGCATGTCCTATTTATTTCAGTGCTGAGGTTCAAGTCTCTTGAGCGTGTAGCTCGATGGGATTTGGATTTTCTGAGGTGCAGCATGCCCATTAATTCCGGGTTGGACATGGCTTTATACATCAGGCACAGATCGCCTCTGAGCAGGCGGTATGCCACTGAGTAGAGCTGGAGTTTCTTTAACCGGGCAGCATATGGCATCTGTTTGAGCCTTTTGATCCTCTTGGTGAGGTACTTTTGGGGTCTTTCCAGTTGCTGCAGGTGTCTGGTAAGGTACATCCCAAAAGGGGCACTGTACTCAATTATGGGCCTGATGAGGGATGAGTAAAGGGGCACGACAACCTCCCCTGATCTAGATGTGAATCCTTTCATGATTAGGTGGGCTATATAAAATGTTTTTCTAACCACTTTGGCCACGTGGTTGTCAAATGAGAGATTGCTATCAACTTGGGTCCCCAGGTCCCTAATTACTTCTTCCGTACTTAATGGATTACCACCTATGTGGTAATTTGTGGGCACTTTGTTTTTGCCAAAGGGGATGACTAAACACTTTTTGGCGTTTAGCTTGAGGCCATGGCTCTGGCACCAGTTGTCTGTTTCTATGAGGCCCTTTTGGAGGATGCTCGAGTCAGCTGGAGAGTCTATTATAGCGTCCAGTTTGCAGTCATCTGCGAAATTGGTCAGCCACAGTCCTTTCGTGTTGACCTGTACCTCCGAGAAATATATACCGAACAGGAGAGGTCCCAGGACTGAGCCTTGTGGGACGCCACTTGTAACTGATTTGGAGTCTGACATGGATCCAGCAATTCTAACCATGTGGGTTCTGTCCTTGAGCCAGTTTGCAACCCATCTAGTGACATAGGGGTTTATATTTAAGCTGGTGAGCTTATCTATAATGCCCGAGTGGGGTATTGTATCGAAGGCTTTTGCGAGATCCAGGTACGCTGTGTGGACCACCTTCCCCTAGTCAATGGCCTTGGTGACTGTTTCAAAGAAATTGACCAGGTTTAAGAGGCAGGATCTGCCCTTAAAGCCGAACTGGGTAGGATCCAGTGTCTGTAGGCCCCCAATATCTTTTTTTATGAGGTCCATGATGATCCTTTCCATAGCTTTGCAGACCAAGCTAGTCAGGCTTATGGGGCGATAGTTTCCAGGATCCGTTGAGGCACCACCTTTGTGGAAAGGGACCACTGTTGCTGTACGCCACTCTTTGGGTACATATCCTGTGGTAAGGCTGAGATTGAGCAGTAGTTTTATGTTTGGGTTTAGCTCTTCTTGGAGTTCATGTAGGATGCAGCCCTAGACACCGTCTGGTCCCATTGATGCTGTATTTTTTGCTTTGGAGAGGGCGGCTCTTACCTGAGCATTTGAGATGTCAGGGGGGCAGCACTCTGCTGGGATAGATTATTTGCCCTTTTGGTGGGGGGTTTTGCGCTGAACCTGTCAGCTAGGATGTTGGCAATGTCTGTGGGTTCGGTGTATTTTTTGTCATTTTGGACCAATTCTGAGCATATCTGGGAATTCCCACCCAGGTTCCTAATATAACTAAAGAAAGCCTTGTGATTATCCTTAGTGTCCTGTGCAATTTTTCTCTCGAAGCTGGCCTTAGACGATTTTATGAGTGCCCGTAGTTTTTTGCTAACACTGACCAGAGATGCCCTCCCTTTTTGGGATTTTGCTCTATCATGTAGTAGCTTCCTCCTTCTATTGTATAGTTTGTTTATGGCTGGGGTCCACCAGACAGGACGCCTGCCTTTGGAGGATTGGGTCTTGGTTTTATTTGGGATTGCATGATCCATGCATTCCTGAAGGTGTTCATAGAATGCATTTATAAAGGATTCTGCGGTCTGGGCCGTATTTTCCACAGGCCCGAGGGCTTTGAAGGATTCCACCTCGGTTTTGAGGAGTGTGAAATTTGCTTTAGAGAAGTTTTTCACTGTGGTTTTCTGGGCAGGGGGTGGGGTTGGGATGTGAATATCCAGCGAGATTAGTTTATGGTCTGATCTTACCAGTGAGGGATACACTTCTGGTCTGGCGCATAGAGTCCCCATGTTGGTGATGATCAGGTCCAGTATGTTTTCCCCTCTTGTGGGAGTGGTAACAAGTTGTTCCATAGCATTTAAGTTTATAAGTTCTAGGAACCTTTAAGCTAGGGTGTTGGAGCTAGAGTAATGCTCCCAGTCTATGTCTGGGTAGTTGAAATCACCCAATATAATGATGTTTGGAGAGACTTTTATATTTTCCAGTGTTCTCAGGAAGACCGAGTGGGGTTCCTGGGTTTGGGAGCGTGGTCTGTAGCAGGCTATAAACTGGAAGGCAGTTTTACCCACTGTTAGTTGCACATGGACAGTCTCCGATGCTTCGTGCTGTGCCACCAACCTGGAGGTGTGGGTATCTGACGAATATTGATACTCCCCCTTTTCTGGTTCAGTCCAAGTTTTGGTGCCGAAAAGCATGGTATGAGGTATAACCTGGTAGTGCTGGGGTGCTCTCGGGAGCCTTGAACCAGGTTTGTGTTACTGCACAGATATCTATGTTCTCCATGCTAAGGAGAGTTTTGAGTGCATGCATCTTGAGGTTTAGACTTCTGGCGTTGAGTAGCATTACTCAGTTTCTTATCCCTTGTGATATCTATGGAGGTGGGTTTGTCTTTTGAGCCTTGCCTAAAAAAGGCTCTATGGGGGTAGCAAGAGCCTTTGACAATATCCGAAAGCCCAGGGGTGACAGGTGCAAGCCGTCCTTAGCAAAGTATTGTGGCTTGTCGAGCATGTCATCCCAGGCTGACAGGCATTGGATCCCCTTTGAATGACACCAGCACTTAAGCCAATTGTTGAAATTGATCATCTTGTCTTCATATTGTGGCATCATTCTTGGTGAGGGTAAGATGCTACTCAAGGTCAGGGTCATACCGGCCTGGGCCACATGCTCAGAGAGCTCCTCTATGTCTCTTTTCATGTAGTCCAGGGAGGTACGTCTCAGGTCATTCACACCAGCATAGACAATGACTGAGTCATATTTGTACTTGCCTTGGAGTGACCCGAGTGCTTGTGTTACGTGGCGGATCCTAGCGCCCGACAGGCAGCTCACCGTGACCTTCTCCTTGTTCAGCCTGGTGAGCGGGACGTCAGTGTGCCTGACGATAGAGTCACCTATTACAAGTGTATCAGGTGTGTTGTTTAGCCTTAAGGGCTGTGACTGTTTGGCACACTGGCTTTGTGAACTGTGTGTTGCACGTGTTTTGGGGTAGCGGTTGCTTGGGTGTCTGCTTTGGAGGTCTCTGCTGCTTAGGCAGATTTTTATTTAGAGCCTCAGAGTATCTTTTTGTGTGTTTATGTGTTTGATTTGCTGTCGTGGTAGGTCTATGTGAGACTGGAATTGTAGTGAGTGTGGTTTCCTTCTCCTCCTGACAGGTTTCACCAGTACTGCGTTGAGAGAGTTTAGCCTCCTGTTTGGCTATATGGTCGCATCTCTCACATATGTTGGAATATGTTGGGAGGAGGAGAGGGTTGTCTGTGTACATGAGGCAGTTGTAACATTGCCTCAAGATTCCCAGATTCACCAGCTGGACCGGAGAGGAGATTGACAACTGACCTTTGGACATGCTAGAATAATATTGGGAATTCCTTTATAATTGAAAAACAAAGGGCCAATGGGGAACAAGGTACTCAAGGGGAGTTTGTGAGGGTGTAGTGCTTTTAATTTTTTAGTGCTGACTTATATAATTGCTTTAGTGAGCAAGTGCCAGGTAACTTAAATGCAATGCGTTACAGGTAACTTAAATGCAAAAACGACAAACAGTAACTTTCTTTCAAGTGAAACAAGGAAATAAGTACAGTAAGCAACACAGATATCACTAGGGATCCACAGAAGCACTGAAAAGCCGCGTTTTAGGTGAAATTAGTGTTTCAGGGAAATAAGCAAACAAGCATACAAACAAAGCTAGATTCAGCAAGCCTGGATCTAGTCTATGCTACAGCAAACAAGGTGTACCAATTTCAGTAAGAAACAGTTCAAATATGCAGGCACTATAAGCCTTTAATCAGAAATTCCCAGCTCAGAAGGGCAGAGTCCAGCTTTTGGCATACCTTTTGCCTTTGGCAGGGTGTGAAAGTGGAACCTGTAGCCCTGGGACACTATATTCAACACCCATTTGTCCTGGGTGATCATGTGCCAATTTTGAGAAAAAAGAGCTAGTTTTCCCCCTAAGGGGGCTGCAAGGTAAGTGCTTGGTGCTGGCAGAGGCAAGTCATTGGGACTGTTTCCTGTATGGCTGTGCTTTGCCTTCCCCACTTTTGGGGGGTACAAGAGCCCCACTGTTTAGGCCTGTATGAGCCCTTGGGGCTGGGATCTGCCTCTTTGTGGCCTGTCCGACACTGGAAAGGACCAATTCTTTGTAGGCCAGTTCCTGCTAAATTTTGGTGGCTGAACCTGTAAGAAATCCTTTATTGTTTGCATAGATTTCACTTTGTCCTCCATTTTCTTCAAAACCTCCTCTGCTTTAACACCAAATAAAGTATCATGCTGTAATGGAGCATCTAATAATTTTGCTTTAACATGATCAGGCAGATTTTGTTCCTTTAACAAAGCATGCCTCCTAATGACAGAACCCATAACAGCTGCCCTGCAGGAGGCCTCCAGAGTATCAAAACCACATTGCAATGTATGCTTTCCCACTTGTTCAGTTGCATGCAATAAATCCTGCATTTCCTTATTTTCTGTACAATCAGAATTAGTCAACATTTTCTGTTTTAACAGTGACATTAAGTATTGCTGATATTTAATCATATGAAATTGACAATGTAAAGCCCTCACAGCCAAAGTAGCAGAAGTGTAAACCTTCTTCCCCCATCTGTCTAGTGCCCCTTGAATCCCTGTCAGAAGGGACAGGGGTTTTTGCAGTAGCGGCCTTAACCCCCCCCCCCTTGGGACCCTGAGAAATAGTTTCTGGGTCAGCAGCAGGGTTTTTATAAAGAAATTTATGTGAATCGGGAACCCTGTAGTATCTGTTTGGTTTAACAGGAGCTGGAGGTAAGGAGTCTGGAGAAAGGCCGGACTCTGAAAATACATCTACAATGTCTAGCACAGGCGGAATAGCAAGAGGCCTGTGCTGAGGAAGTAAAGGAAAATATCTTAAGCCTTTTCTTTGAATCTGAGTAATCTTGGCTCTCCCAGTGGAAATGCTCCCTCATGGTAGGCAGGGTTTCCCCCAAAAGAATAATCCTCAGGAGGAGGGGCTGAAGGAATGGATTCTTCAGCATCAGAATCCTCACAGGGAGGAAGAGAATATTCCTGTACAGAAGAGTCAGAGGAAACGGAAACCTGATCTGAAGAGTCATAGTCTGGCTCTTGCCTAGGCCTCTTATCAGGAGGGTGATGGGAACCCCTGATCAAGGTAATAAGGTCTTCGGCCATTTTGAGCATCTGTTTTTTAGGCATGGAAGTCTGTCTTGGAGAATGCTGTACTTGTTTCTTTGTCTTTAAAGCTGCTGTAGTCTTTGCTTTTGAAGCTGAAGTAGGCTTTACATATAGCTGTGCATGTCTGAAAACACCCTCAGAAGCCGATGCCTGCTCAGCGGCTCCGGACCCATCTGAGGGGATGATTTCCAAGTGTCCAATACCTTGAGTATCCAGAGGCCTAGCTGGGTCCACGTGGGAGTAGTCAGCGGCCTGTGGCTCTGAGGTAGCAGGTGTCAGGGGCTGCAAAAGCGCCTCACTGAGAACCGGTGAACGGCTTAGCTGAAGCCTCGTCGGTTTTGGATCTCAGATGCCTGACCTCATTTTCCTTGCATTTTTTAGAAACTCCGGTCGTCGGCTGTTCCGATGGCATTATGTAATTGAATTTTCAGCCAAAGTAATCAGCAAAATCAAACAGACGCTTGATAGTGTGTTTGTTGAATCTAGCACAAAACAGACAGCTAGCAACGTTATGATCAGGGCCTAGGCAAGGAATACAGTAAGAATGATAATCCTTATGAGGTATTTGCTTCCCACAAGAAATACAATTGTTAACTTTTTCTGACATTGGTCTGAAGCAAGAAAAAAGTTTCCCCAACAGGATACTTAGCTTTAATGAAGACTTCGGATCTGAAATTCGTCTGTGAAACTCTCAGGAGTCGGCCGACCGGCAATTGCGAACTGCTTTTGCTTTGGGCACCGTGCGGCAAGAAAGACTGAAGAAAATGGCATCAGCTGCATCTTTTATACCTCTGGCGCACTGACGTCAGGGAAGAAGCGGCAGCAACCGACGCTGGACCCAGACTTTGGAATTCTGGCCAACTGCGGGTAGCCTGCCAGCAGGATAACTCAAGAGTAATGACTGCAACAGTGAAACACGATGAACATCTGTGGTGTTGGCTGTTAGCAGTTGTCCTGGAAAGATTAGGGATATGAAAGCTGTCAGGGCATTCTATACAGCTAGCATCTCTTTTTGGCTGATGTGCAGATGAATTTGACTTGGGCTCCAGTGGCCCTGAATACATATTCTGTTCATGTGTGCCCCCCAGACAGTCTGATGCGTTTGTGGTTAGGGTCTGGGCAGCTTAGGGTTGAATAAACAGCAGTCCCTTGTGGTTGCATGCTTCTGCCCACCAGAGGAACTGTCAGACAGGGTTGTTTCCAGGTCCTGAAAATGTTGGCACCAAAGATTTAAGTACCACTGGAGTTTCCTCATATGCAGTCTTGCATATGGAAATCAGCAGTATGCATGATACCATGAACCCAAGGGCTTGCAGTATTTTTCTTGCAGATAGCTGGGTTCTGGTGGCCATTTGAAGTAGTCCGTCAGATGCATGTTTTTCTGAGGTGAGGAATGCCATCTGGGAAGTTGTGTCCAAGCTTGCTCCCAGGAAAACAATCTTTTGTCTGGGTACCAGTTTTGATTTCTTTTCATTGATGGTGTACCCCAAGGAAGTGAGAAGGTTTTTCACAAATGTCAGGTGCTGCAGCAGCAATTCCAGACTGTCCGCCTGAATCAGGCAGTCCAAGTACGGGTAAATTTGGATAATTCTCTGCCTGCAGTACACAATGGCTGGAGCCAGGCATTTTGTGAATACTCTGAGTGCAGTAGATAAGCCAAAGGGAAGTGCAGAGAACTGAATGCATAGACCCTGCCCTGATACTTCCTGCATGATTCCCTTATGGGGACAGCCAGATAAGCTTCTTTTAAGTCTAGGGTGACTAACCAGGCCTCCTTGACTAGCATAGGAAGAAGCTATTGCAGGGTCAGCATTATGAATTTTGGTACCACCAGGAAAGTGTTTAGAAAAGCTACAGGATTAGGCGCCAAGAGCCCTCTTTCCTGGGTACCAGGAAGAGTCTGGATTAGAATACTTAACCCCTCTGTTCTACTAGAACCAGCTGAATAGCTCTGATACTGAGCAGGGAAAGTACTTAGTTTTGAGCCTCTGCCCACTGGTTTGGATGAAGGTCTGGAAACCCGCTTGGGGTTGGTAGTGAATGGAAGCAAAATATGTACCCCTGGGATACAATGTTGAGGGCCCACCGGTCCAGAGTGGACACCCGGTTTTTTGCATGAAGGGCAAGTTTATTCCTAAGGGCACAAGCAATTCGGAAGGGCTGGGGAGTGGAGTAAAGAAGTCACTGCAAGCTTTTTCCGTAAAGGGGTGGCTTACCACTCCCTGCTTTAGGGGTGGGGGCACTCCATTGCTTAGATCTTTTAGTTATGTACTTACCATAACTTTAGACGTTTGGGATCCATCTCGCCTACATTCTGTACTGATGGGTTCGGCTCCGACTTGGCACGCTATACTATAGAGCGAAGTCTCTAATTGACTGAGCTATTCTACATCCCAGGATGCACCACCACTACTTCCCCAGATCTTGTTTGTCCGCACACATGCACACAGTCATAGACAGTTGAAATAATACTGCCAGGTGTTTCAAGATGAAACGGCTAAACCGAACCGTCCAGTCTCTTCTGATCTCCAAGGCAGGGGGAAGGAGGGTGGGTTATTAGGAATGTAGGCGAGATGGATCCCAAACATCTAAAGTTATGGTAAGTACATAACTAAAAGATGTTATGTGATCCTATCTCGCCTACATTCTGTACTGATGGGACAGCGTCCCTAGCACCTGATTCCTGGGTGGCTCACTGGAAAACACTCCTGAGAACTGTGGAACTGAAGGAAGCTTGCCCCCGAGATGCCACATCCAATTTGTAATGAGAAATGAAGGTGTGAGGAGAAGACCAGGTAGCCGCAGCACAAATGTCACTAATGGCAAGCTTGGAATGAAAGGCTGTCGAAGTAGCCATTGCCCTTGTAGAATGAGCTTTCACAGTGGTTGTAAGCTCTCTATTAGAAAGTAAGTATGACTGATACAGTCTCTAATCCACTTAGCAATAGTGACCTTCGTGACGGCTTTGCCCAATTTGTTGTCCGAAAAGGACACAAACAACTGATCTGTTTTCCGTGTTTGGTGCGTCCTAAGTAGAAACGCAATTGCCTATGAACATCCAATGAATGGAAGATATATTCCGCTCTGTCTGAGTAGTTGGGGAAGAAAACTGGGAGTTCCAATGATTGTTGAAGACAAAAACTAGAACAAACTTTAGGAACAAAGGATGGATTAGGCCCGAGGGAAACTCTATCCTTGTGAAAAAACAGGTACGGTGGTTTGACACATAGGGCTTGAAGTTCCAAAACCCTTCTGGCTGATTTAACTGCCACCAAAAAAGCAGTCTTCCAAGAAAGAAATTTCAAGTCACACGTTGCTGCCGGTTCGAAGGGGGAAGAGGTCAAGGCACCTAATACGAAATTAAGATCCCACGGTGGAGCGGGATGAGAAATCGGGAGGTCGTAGCAGCCCAGCACCTTTCATGAAGGCTTTACACAACTTATTGCTCAAAGGTGGGTCTATACTTTCATGAAAATTAGAAATAGCTGCCAGTTGAACCTTGATGGTAGAGACCGAAGAACCTTGACTGAATAAGGAAGCTAAAAAATTCAAAACTTCAGACACCGGGGCAGTAATAGGATCTAATCCCCGGAGTTGGGCCCAAATGGCAAATCTCATCCATTTGCTGTTATACATTTTTTTAGTCGAATTCTTGTGGGCCGAGGACACGATATGCATGACTTCAGAGTCCAAAACCTGGTTCCTGACTATGGTCGGAAGTGGAGGAGCCAAGCTGTTAACCTGAACGAATGAAGGGACTGATGAAGCTGTCCCGACTGGTGAATCAAGATATCTGGAGCCTGGTCCAGGAACCATGGACCGTCCAGTGCGTACTTCCGAAGAAAGGGCAGCCAGACTTGACGAGGTCAGTATGGGGCAACTAAAATCATCTTGCACCGCAAGTGAATCGCCTTCTGGATCACCCTGGAAAGAAGGGGAACCGGTGGGAAGGCGTACAGTAGGCCGGTGGGCCAAGCTTGGACTAGGGCGTCCTTGGGAATCCCCCCCGGAACCGGGGTGAGAGAGAACTGTAGACATTTCGTGTTGTGAGGAGTTACAAACAGGTCACAACAAGGAGTTCCCCATCTTCTGAAGATCTGAGTTACTACTCTGTCGTTCAGAGACCACTCGTGAGGGGAGAGAATAGTTCTGCTCAGTCGGTCGGCTATCACATTGGATCTCCCCGGAATGTGTGTTGATACCAAGAAACAGATGGTTGCAATAGCCCAATCCCATACTCTCATGGCCTCTCTGCAAAGGGGGTAGGACCTGGTCCCTCCCTGCTTGTTCAGGTACCAGACTACTGACATGTTGTCGGACTGAACTGCAATCATGCCCTGGGGGAGGTAACTGTGTAGTGCTTGGAGCGTTAGAAGCACCGCCCTCATTTCCTGTATGTTGATATGTAGGGAACTCTCGTCGGGGTGCCACTTGCCTTGGACTGACCTGCCCAGGTAATGTCCCCCCACCCAGTCTGGGAGGCGTCCGTAGTCAAAGTGGCCACTGGAGGTGGAGGAATGAAGGGTCGCCCCTGATCCAGGTTGGAGGAAAGAAGCCACCAACGGAGGTCCTGTTTGCACGTCTCCGTGATCAAAATGAGGTGACTGAGAGGGAAGATCCTGATACGACCACTGGACTGACAGGAGCCACTGTAGAATCCTCATGTGCAATCTTGCTAAGGGGACTAGGAGAACGGTAGCCGACATGGAACCCAACAGTTGTAGGACCATCCTTGCTGGGGCTCGGCGTTTGAAGAGCAATGCTCGGACTTGAGATTGTAATGCGTCTATCCTCTCTGTAGGAAGATAGACCCGCATTTGCTTTGAGTCCATCTCTACTCTGATAAACCGTATGCGCTGAGATGGCAGCAACACGGACTTTGCCCAATTGAAGGTAGTTCCCAGGGAGTCACCTAGAGAAATAGTGGCTGCTAGGTTTTGTAAGAGTAGACGCCTGGAGGTGGCAGTTAGGAGCCAGTCATCTAGATATGGAAACACCTGGAATCCTAGACTTCTCAGGTGAGCAGTCACCACTGCCAAACATTTGGTGAACACCCTGGGGGCTGTGGTGAGACCAAAGGGCAGTGCGCAGAACTGGAAATGATCTCCCAGGGTGAAGCGCAAGTGTCTCCTGAACGTCTGATCTATCAGGATGTGATAATAGGCGTCCTTGAGATCTATGGAGCACATCCAAACACCTTTCTCCAGCAGCGGGAGAATGGATTGTAAAGTGACCATCCGGAACTTGGACTTCTTGACAGAATGGTTGAGCTTGCTGAGATCCAAGATGGGCCTCATGTCCCCGGTCTTTTTTGGCACCAAAAAGAATCTTGAGTAAGTCCCTAATCCGGTCTGGTCTTCGGGGACCGGGTGGATGACTCCTTTTTGAAGCAGCTTTGAAATTTCGAAGGCTGCGAGATCCCGTTGACTGGGTGGTGGGTCCGGGATTTTCCGGGATGGTGGAGGGGGCTGTGAAAAGGGGATGTTGTAACCTCTGGCAATGATTTGGAGCACCCATCGGTCCTGGGTGATATTCTCCCAGGCCTTTAGGTGCCTCGAAAAACGACCCCCGACTGGCTCCGGAGCGGCGCAGTCGGGCAATCCTTCAGGGATGCTGGAAGGTTGAGGAGCCACGAAAGGACTCGCGGTCTCCAGTGTTGCGTGGGCCCCTGCTGCCTCTGGGACGGCGTCTTCCTGAAAAATTTCCCCCTTCTCTGCCTCTAGAAGGGGGATCGTCCTGCTGTGAGGGGTAAGTCTTCTGAGATTTGCGGAACCACATTTTCCCCCCTCTTCTAGCCTTAGGATAAGGCCGGAAGGGGGTGGAAAACCATGCCCCTACGGCAGTCAAAGTCTTACCCTCTTGTTCACAGCAGGTCAAGGTGTCCTTTACCTTGGGTCCAAAACAGGGAGGACCCATCAAAGGGAGCATCGGCAAAGGAAGACTTGAAGGCCTCCGCAAAATGACACAGGCAGAGCCAGGCCTGTCTCCGTAGAGCAATACCTGTACCCGCCACCCTACTCGCCCCCTCGGCCGCATATGAAATGAGCCTCATGGACGAGTTCGATATAGATGACAGGGTAGCCAACTGAGAGCTAACCGTCTGGGCCAACTGCTCAGGTAGGTTACCAGAGAGGGTATCTGACAGCTCCTTGACCAGATCCCTGTGAAGTCTGGTGAAGTGTGTAAGGTAATTCAGAGACCTTAAAGTAAAGGCCGCTGAAGTAAGGGTGCGCCTGCCGATCCATACTCCTGGACTCTATTAGGAGGGTGGACGGACGAAGCCTCTGCCACATCTTGCTGGGTAGCAGATGCCACCACCAGGGCATCTACAGCCACACCTTTGGATAAGAATTCCTTCTCTGGGGGGGGGGGCTGACAAAAATTTATTCGGGCGAGCTGGCACCGGTTCCACAGAATCCGGGTGCTCCCACGCCCTTCGAGAGATCAAATCCAGGAGCTCATCGAAGGGCGGAGACACCCAGGAGGCGGAAGGCTGAGCCCCGAAGGCCTTGAGGAATACAGACTCCTCAGCGGAAGGGGGATTGGATTGCCAGTCGCCTCGTTGTTTGAGGATTTCTAAGATGTCCACAAAGGAGACATCATCCGAGGACGACTTGGGGGACCCCTCCGCGTCATCGAGGTCGGTGTCTGAGGTGAGAGACTCATCAGGCGAGTCGACGCGTTTCCTCTTACACTGTCTCTTTCTGGGAGGTTCCTCCGAAGAAGCTTCGGAAGGACCCCCAGGAAGGGAGGAATCCCCAATGGGGGTGATCTCAGGCTCCAGGGCTCCGCTGTCCTGAGACAGGGGGACAACAAAGGAACAAGACTCCATGCCAAGGGAAGGTGCTGGAGAGATGGTGGAGGTAGCCAAGGAAGATTTGGCTAAAGCACTCCTCATGGCCCTGAAGGCCGGACCCCCAGATTCCTGGGACGGTCCGACCCCCGAGGCCAGAACAGTAGAAGGCACTCCCGCAGCTGATGCACTGAGAGGGAGGCTCGGAACCGAAAGCATCTGACCCGAAACCTCACCCCCGGGGCTGACCGAGGAGGTCCATTTACTGAACTCCGACCCGAAGGTCGGGGTTGGAGTAAGGGTCGGAGCCGACCTGAAAACCTCCACTGGCTCCACCAGCACCGACTCCAACGATGCCGAGGCTGTTGGAGGAGGAACCAAAACAACAGGGTGGACAATCGGCTCCGGAGCCGACTGGGCTGGAGCCGATACTAACTTTTGAAAGACTGGAGACTGAAACAGCCTTTGAAGTACTCTGTCAGTATCCGAATCGGACATCCTCGAGGACCGAGAAAAAACCGATCGGGCCCGAGTTGACTTCTCCGCCGGTTCCTAAAGACTGGGGGACTGGCTCCAAATAGTCTCAAGTATTATCGGCGCCGAGGGAGATTCCACCAGTACAGCAATTTCCCTCGGAGCCGACGGTGACTTCGGCACCGAGGTAGAAGAGTCTGAGTGTGCGACCTTTCTCGGCTCCAAAACCATCGGAGCCGAAGAAGGTGACACACCTCTCGATGCTAGAGCGCTCGGCTCCGAAGGCAGAGGAGTCGAGGCTGGAGGCACCGAGGCAGACCGTTCCGACCTCGGCTCCATAGTCCGTGGAGCCGACGGAGAAGCCTGCCTTGATTTCTTTGCTGTCGGCTCCGACGGGCTGGTCGGAGCCGAAGACTTCTTCCTCCTGGAGGGAGAGGGGGAAGAAGATAAAGCCTCCTCAAAGGAAGGGGAGATCATCCCTTTCAGTATCAATTTGTTTTTCCTCTCTTGGAGGACACGGGAGGAGAAAGCGTGGCATACACTACACGACTCTTGCAGGTGCATAGGCCCTAAGCAATAAACACAGAGAGAGTGATCATCGGTTATCGACATTTTGTACCCACACTTGGTACACTTTTTAAATCCCGAAGGCCTGTGTTCCTTCGACATCACTAGCAAGCAACCAACAACTAGGGACAAATATTAACACACAAGGCAAATCCCTCTAACTTAAGCAGGATCGATCAAGGGAACTATAACTACGCTCTAACAGAGCGCGAGGGCAAGGTCCCTCTAACTAAAACGGGACCTCAGAGAAACAAATACCACACAAAACAACTACAATAGTTTTGCAACAATTTTCAACAATTTCTTTAATCAGTAAGGCCTGAACAAAAGCCCGAAGAAGAGCGCGAGGGAACCCCCACCAGTTAAAGCGGGAACCTAACGCCAGAAAAAAACACACAACTTTTTTGCAACAAAACACTCAAGTGATCAGTAGCTGTTAAAACAGCTTTTGGGTGAAAAATTAGAGAAATTCTGACAGAAAACTTGTCAGTAAAGAGTACTTAGCCCAGCCAAGTCGAGACCACGTCTATTGCTGTCAAGCGGCAAACGAGATCTGGGGAAGTAGTGGTGGTGCATCCTGGGATGTAGAATAGCTCAGCCAATTAGAGACTTCGCTCTATAGTATAGCGTGCAGTCGGAGCCGAGGATCGGCTCCGAACCCATCAGTACAGAATGTAGGCGAGATAGGATCACAACATCTCTGCATACCCGGAGACTGAAGTCTGGGTGGTCTGTTCCCCTGGGTCTGGCTTGAGAAGGCCTGAAGGGGGTTGGAAAGGACCAGTGTTTGGAAGAGCAATGCTTACTGAATCTACGGGGTTGCACTTGTAAGAATTCTTTAACAGTCTGCACAGACTTAGCTTCGTCTTCCATCTTTTTAAGAATCCCTTCTGCTTTGGTGCCAAACAGTCCTTATTCAAAGGCTCGTCTAGTAACTTTGATTTGACATGGTCTGGCAAGGTCTGCTCCTTCAGCCAAGCATGTCTTCTCAGTACAGAGCCAGTGACAGCTGCCTGGCAAGATGCTTCTAGGGCATCAAAGCCACACTGCAAAGTATGCTTGCTGACTTGATGACTTGCTCCTGCAATCCTTCATTTTCTGCACAGTCGGAAAAGGTTGCCACTTTTTGTTTAATAAGTTCCATAATATGTTGCTGGTGCTTCAGCATGTGAAACTGACAAATCAATGCCCCAGTAGCAAGAGTTGCAGACGTATATACCTTTTTACACCATCTGTCCAAAGCTCTGGAATCCCTCTGTCTGAAGGGGTGGGATTCTTGGCTGTAGTAGCCTTGACACCTTTTGGCCCCTGGGAAATTATCTCTGGGTCAGTAGTAGGATTCTTGAAAAGATATTTGTGAGCTTCAGGTACTCTGTAGTACCTGTCTGGTTTCCTAGTGGCAGGAGGTGAAGTGTCAGGAGTAAGACTGGATTCCATAAAAACATCATCCATAACATCCAGGACAGGGGATATTGCCAAGGGCCTGTGTTGAGGCAGCTCTAGAAATTCTCAGTCTTTTTTTGGACTGAGGATAGTCTTGGCATTCCCAGTGGAAATGCTCTCGTAAGGTATGCAAGGTTTCACCAAAATAAAAATCCTCTGGAGAGGAGGCAGAGGGAATGGATTCCTCTGCATCTGAATCCTCATAAGCAGATAAGGGCATGTCTTCATAATCAGAAATTTCAGAGTCAGACGACTCATGGTCTGTAGAAGCTGAAGGGGACTGGACTGTTTCTTAGCAGGGGAAGGCTGACTTCCCCTAATCAGCGTAATAAGGTCTTCAGCCATTCTAAGTGTTTGTTTTTGTGGCATGGGAGCAGGTACATGTGCTTTGGTCATCGGTTTTCTAAGTGTGGTGCGTACTCTGGGCCTAGGAAACTCGGTAGTTTTGGTTAAAAAAGAAGTCGTAGGTTTGAGTCAAACACTGGTTGAGTGAATAACTGCCAGCAAATGATGTCCCAAATATCAAACTGTTTAATTATTAATTTTTGTGCTCCACTGAAGAAGGGATAACCGAAACCGGTTTGGAGCTTGGGATATATAATTTATATCCTATGTGATTTTGTCAACAAACATATTTGGGACATCATTTGCTGGCCGTTGTGTGTTTTGGAAGTTTGGTTGGCCGAGCAAAGCTTTACGTGAGAGGTTTGGTGTGGTTGTGAGTGAATAACTGCCTCAGAAGCCAGTGCCTGCTCAGCGGTTCCAGACCCATCCATGGTAGAGACATCCGCAGGTTCCATAGTCGAAGAGTCTCGCGGCATACTGGACTCCAAATGGGTCTCAGTAGAGGATTGCAAAATCCACTGAAGTGGGCATCGGGGGCTGCAAAAGCGCCTCACTGATAGCGGCTGACCGGCGACTAGCTTAACGGAAACGTCTTCGGCAGTTTTGGACCTATGCGGTCTGTCTTCATCTTTACGTTTTTTCAGAATATCGGTAGTCAGATGGCTTATCGAAGCCATTTCAGAATATAGAGATTGAAAGCGAAAGAATTTAGTGAGAAAGAGTCCGACAAATGATTTGGGCATTAAATAAAGGCACAAAACCAACAGCAAGGGACGTTGTGGTCTGGGCTTAAACAGGTAACGCAGTAAGAAGGAAAATCTGTGAAGTATTTGCTTTCCACAAGCATGACAATTGTTAACTTTTTCTGACATCGGTTAGAGCAAGAAAAAAGGATCCCCAATGGGATACTTAGTTTTAGAAGACTTTAGGATTATTAAATTCGTAAACGAAAATGCAGGTATTGGCAGACCAGCACTTGTGAACTGCTTCTTCTTTGGGCTCCTCGGCAAGAAAGACTGACAGAATGGCATCGGCTGCCTGTTTTTATACCCCTGATGACCTGACATCAGTCCTGGAGCAACAGAATCTGACAGAGAAATACCAAGTCTCTGGTATTCGGGCCGACTGAGTGCTACCTGCAGCCAGATAACCCAAGTGCGATGACTGCAACAGTGAAACACGAAGAACATCTGTCTTGCTGACAACTGGTTTGTGAGGAGAAGGTCCTGGAAATGATTTGTCAGGGAGATTACTTTTTTTGAGGGGTAAAAATGCCTTCAATAGATTTGTCTGGATCCTGCACCCTAGGAAGACCTTGTCTTGTTCTGGGGATAGGGATGATTTGGGAAGGTTCAGAGTGAAACCTAGCCCCTGAAGCAGGGACATGGAGAAGTGGAGATGCTATTTGAGGATCTTTTCCTGCTCTGCTAGAATGAAGATATCATCCAGGTATGAACAGATACTACAGTTGTGTACACTTACCATAAATGTAGATCATCATCTTTTTCTTTCGGCTGTTCCTGTTAGGGGTCGCCACAGCGGATCATCCATTTCCATTTCTTCCTGTCCTCTGCATCATGCTCTTTCACACCAACCGCCTTCATGTCCTCTCTCACCACATCCATAAACCTTATCTTAGGCCTTCCTCTTACCTGGCAGTTCCATCCTTAGCATCCTTTTCCCAATATACCCAGCATCCCTCCTCATCACATGTCCAAACCAACGCAATCTCACCTCTCTTGCTTAGTCTCCAAACTGTCCAACCTGAGCTGACCCTCTAATATACTGATTCCTAATCCTGTCCATCCTAGTCACACCCAGTGCAAATCTTAACATCTTTAACTCTGCCACATCCAGCTCTGACTCCTGCCTTTTTGTCAATGCCACCGTCTTCAATCCATATAAAGTACAGTTTTGTACCTACCATAAATGTAGATGTCCGATAGGTATGCATCTGCAGTCCTAACAAATGGGTTGTCCTGCCTCAGGCAGCCCTTCGGTCGGCCGGATTCCAAAGTCTGGGTCTGGCCTCGGCTGATGTCGCACTTCACCCGACGTCATAGCTGCTAGGGTATAAAGGCATCAGCCAACGCCATTTTCCTCAGTGTTTCTTGCCCCAGATGCCAGGTGCCCTCTAGGTAGGCTAAATTTGGATAAATGCAGATAATTCCAAACAGTAGAAAGCAAAATATATATATACATACAAACAAATACACCATAATAGATTCCCCCAGCTAGCTAAAAGAAGGGTAAGTACCCTAGGAATACCACAGAGGGGAAGGAGGGTGGGTAATCCTGACTGCAGATGAATACCTATCGGACATCTACATTTATGGTAGGTACAAAACTGTACTATGTCCTTCAAGGATGCATCTGCAGTCCTAACAAATGGGTAGAATACCATAGCTAACCTGGGGGAGGAGGCACTAAGATAATGATGGTGTAGTTAAGATCCCTTGTAAAACAGCAGTTGCAAAACCTGCTTGGGATCTGGAGTATAAAGGAAGATTATAATGCTTGGCAAATGTATGCACGGAGCTCCAAGTAGCAGCTTCTAGAACGTCTTTGGTAGCCACTCCTCGTAGGAAAGCTGTAGTTGTGGCTGTAGCTCTTGTGGAGTGAGGCCTGATATTTTCAGGAGTTGTCTTTCCATGAAATGAGTAGCAGAATCGAATGCAATTTCCTATCCATTTTGAAATTGTCTGTTTTGAAATTGCTTTTCCTTGCACTCCGTTGCATATGCTACCAGAAGCTGGTCAGTTTTTCTGCTGTTCTTGGTTCTGTCCAGATAGTAGTGCAGTTGTCTGTGTACATCCAAGGTGTGTAGTAGTTTATCCCCCCTGTTCTGTGGGTTGGGGAAGAATGTAGGTAAATGTATGGCTTGGTTCAAGGATACCCTGGATACCACCTTTGGCATAAAAGTAGGATTGGTTCTCAGAGACACTCTATCCTGATGGAAGATAAGGAAAGGCTGCACTGCCATTAATGCCTGTAACTCAGATACCCTTCTTGCTGAAGTGATTGCTAGCAGGAAAGCAGTTTTCCAAGATAAGAACTGTAGGTCTGCTGTTGCTGCTGGTTCAAAAGGAGGGAGTGTTAATTTTTATAGCACAAAATTGAGATCCCATGCAGGTAAAGGTGCTTTTCTTGGAGGCTTTACATTTTTGATCCCTCTCAAAAATTGTCTGAGGAGAGGATGAGAGAAGACCGGAGGATCCATGTTGTACTCTGCTGAAATTGCTGATGCATGTATCTTAATGGAAGAGTAGGACAGGCCATTGTGGAACAGTTCTGCCAAGTATTCCAGGATGTGTGCTAGGTTTGCTAGTGTGACATTTTCCCCCTTTTTGGCACTACAAATGAGGAATCTTTTCCATTTGGCTGAATATGTTTTCCTTTTGGAAGGTCTGCGAGCCTCCAGGATAATGTCCTTGACCCTCTGAGATAAATCAAGTTGATTTTGTTTTATGCAATTTTCCAAGCAGTTAGCTGTAGTGTTTTTAAGTTTGGATGCAGGGTCTTGTAATTGTTCTGCGTTAGAAGTAAAGGACATAGAGGTAGATGCCATGAATGCGTCCGAGACATGCTTCTCAGTAGTGGGTACCAATGTTGCCTTGGCCGATCTGGAGCTATCAGAATTGCCTTTGGCTGTTCCTCTCTGATCTTCAGTAGGACTTTGTACATCAAAGGAAGAGGTGGAAAGGCATATACTGTCAGGTCCTTCCAGCTGAAAGAAAGGGAGTCCACCCTCCAGGCAAGTGGGTGGTATACTCTTGACCAAAATTTCTTCAGTTGGTTGTGTGGGGAGGCAAACAGGTCTATCTCTGGCCTTCCCCATTTCTCTGTTATGGTTTTGAAAATATCCGGATGCAGCATCCATTCGTGAGCTGTCTGCTAGTGAATTCTCTTTTCCTGGTACAAATCTGGCCTGCAGTTGGATGTTGAGATTCAGGGCCAAGTTCCACAGGTCCATTGCCGTCCGGCATAGAGGGTATGAATGTGTGCCTCCCTGTTTGTTGATGTACCACATGACTGTGGTATTGTCCGTCCTTATCAGCAGGTGTCCTTGCTGGATGAATGGTCTGAATGCCTCAATTGCATGTTTCACTGCCAGCATCTCCTTTAGATTTATGTGTAGATTTAGCTGGTCTTGTGACCATAGGCCCTGGATGCACTTGTCTTCCATGTGTGCCCCCCAGCCTAGGTCTGAGGCGTCCGTGGTGATGGTCTGTCTTGGATGTGGTTTGTGGAAAGGCTGTCCTCTGTTTATCTGACAGGCTTGGGCCCACCACAGGAATTCTTTTTTCAGGCAAGGAATGATTGGTATCTGGGCTTCTAGACTGTGTCTGTGTTGAGACCATACATTCTTTAGGTACCACTGTAACTTTCTCATATGCAGCCTGGCATGTGGGATCAATATTATGCAGGATGCCATGTAACCCAGGGCCTGCAGGACTTTCCTTGCAGTAAGCTGAGTTTGTCTTGTTAAGGCCATGAAATAGACTGGTAGTTGCTTTTGTTTTTCCTCTGTGAGAAAAGCCATCTGAGTTATTGTGTCCAGTTCTGCACCCAAAAATGTTATCCTTTGGGATGGCACTAGTCTTGATTTTTGTATGTTGACTGTGTATCCCAAGGATTGCAGCAGTTGCATGACATTGGCCAAATCCTTTATTAATTTTGTCTTGTTGTCCGCTTGTATTAGGCAGTCATCCAGGTATGGGTAGATTTGATTTCCCTGAAGCCTGCAATGAGCAATAACTGATGCCAGGCATTTCGTGAATACTCTGGGCGCAGTAGATAAGCCAAAGGGCAATGCTGAGAATTGATAATGCTCTGATCCTGCAAGAAATCTGAGGTGTCTTCTGCAATCTGGTCGTATAGGGACGTGCAGGTATGCCTCCTTGAGATCTAGAGTCACCAGCCAAGACTCCTTGCCCAACATGGGAAGAAGTTGCTGTAGGGTCAGCATTTTGAATTTTGGAACAATGAGGTATGTGTTCAGTGCGGACAAATCGAGAATAGGCCTCCATTGATTTTCTTTTCTTGGTACAAGGAATAGTCTGGAGTAAAATCCTTGGCCTTGTTCCATAGATGGTACCTTTTCTATTGCTCTCATCATTAGTAAACTGCTGATTTGTTTTAGAGCCTCTGATGTCTGGCTTGGTGGAAGGTTTGGCATTCCTCTCTTTTTTGGCAGTGTGTGGAAGTGAAACCTGTAGCCCTTGTCTATTGTTTGTAAAGTCCATTTGTCTCCTGTAATACAATGCCAGTTTCTTAAGAATAAGGCTAGCTTAACAACCAAGGGTGCTTCCAGTTGTTCCCTGGTAGGCGGAATCAGAGCCAAGTCATTGTGTTTGTCCTGTAGAAGTGGTTGCAGTCGCATCTGTGGTGGCACTTCTTTGGTTGGCAGGTTGCCACTGACTACCCCTGTAGGCACCCCTAGATTGACCTCTGCCTCTTGGGCGTCTATTTCTGCCTCTCTGTGGTCTGGAGGTGTCTGGAAAGGACCAATTCTTTGAAGGCCAATTTCTGCTAAACCTTGGAGGTTGGACCTGCAAAAAATCCTTGACTGTTTGGACAGATTTTGCTTTCTCTTCCACTTTCTTTTGAACCTCCTGTGCAGGGGAGCCAAACAAACTTCGCTTCTCCATAGGGGCATCCAGGAGCTTAGACTTAACATGGTCTGGTAAGGATTGTTCTTTTAACCAGGCATGCCTTCGAATCACTGCTCCAGTCATAGCTGATCTAAATGAAGCCTCCAGTGCATCATAGCCACATTTTAAGAAATGATTACTGACCTGCTGAGAATTGTGTACCAAATCCTGAAGGGACTTGCGGTCTAGAGGTTCAGGAGAGGCCAGCTTTTTATTCAGTTGATCTAACAAAAATTCCTGGTACTGAATCATGTGAAATTGACAGTTTAAAGCCCTGGCAGAAAGAGTAGCAGGTGTATAAACCTTTTTACCCCATCTCTCTAATGCTCTAGATTCTCTTTCAGATGGAAGTGGGTTTTTGGCAGAGGCAGCTGCAACACCTTTAGGGCCCTGAGAAATCGTTTCTGGGTCTGCAGCATGAGCTTTATACAAGTGGTAGTGAGAATCCGGGACCCTGTAGTATCTGTCAGGCTTTGCAGGGGCCGGGGGAAGAGAATCAGGGGCAGTACTGGCATCATTGTATGCATCATCAACTGAAAGTACAGGTGGAATGGCTAAAGGCCTATGCTGTGGTAAGTGTAAAAAAGTCCTTAGCCGTTTCCTAGAATCAGAAAAATCCTGACCCTGCCATTGGAAGTGTTCCCTCAGAGTGTAGGGTTTCCCCAAAAGAAAATTCTTCTGGAGGTAAGGCAGAAGGAATGGAGTCTTCTGCATCAGAATCCTCATAAGGAGAGTACGGGCCTTCCTGATGGTCCGATACATCCGAACCATCTGAGGAGTAGTCAGAGGACAGAGGTTAAGGGGGTTCAGTCCTAGGCCTCTTATCAGGAGGGGGTTGTGAGGCCCTATCTGGGTGAGGATGGGATCCCCTGATCAAAGAAATAAGGTCCTCAGCAAGGCTGAGAATCTGGGAACTAGAGGTAGGCCTGTGAGAGGGAGCTTTTGAAGGTAAGGCCTTGGAAAGTTTGGCTGCTTTGGCCCTGGAAAAAGCCTTGATAGACATAGAAGCAGGGGGTCTAGCTGCCCCACGTGCAGGAGTAGAGATGTCCAACGGAATAGTGTCAGACGACTCTTGTGTGCCTGCTTCAGCAGGAATTTCTGTAGCCGACTCAGCCATGGCCTGTGTGGCCTCAGTAATCGGAGGCATGCTTTCGGCCGAAGGGAGAACAGAGGTCTCGGTTTCAGCCGAAACAGAGACTCGCGGTAGGCCTAACCGTGGTTTCAGCCGAAACCGCGGGCTGCGAGTGTCGGTCCTTTTCTTTGCGTTTTTTAGCTAAATGTGTAGTCGGAGTCTCCGACGGCATTTTATATGCAAAAGTGGAGCCAAAAAACTCTTCAGCGAACTCCGACCGATGTCTAAGAGTCCGTCGGTTGAAGGAAGCACAGGCTAAACAGGCTGATACATCGTGGTCTGGGCCTAAGCAAAGTAGGCAGTAAGAGTGGAAATCCTTATGAGGTATTTGTTTCCCACAAGTTAAACAATTATTTACTTTGTCTGACATCGGCTGAGACAAGAAAGAGTCCCCAACGGGGTACTTAGCTTTTTAGAAGTCTTCGGTAAGCTGAAATCTCTGGATCTGACCGACTGGCACTTGCGAACAGCTTCTGCTTCGGGCACCGCGCGGCAAGAAAGACTAAGGAAAATGGCGTCGGCTGATGCCTTTATACCCTAACAGCTATGACGTCGGGTGAAGTGCGACATCAGCCGAGGCCAGACCCAGACTTTGGAATCCGGCCGACCGAAGGGCTGCCTGAGGCAGGACAATCCATTTGTTAGGACTGCAGATGCATCCTTGAAGGACATCATAGCCAGTCTCACTACCCTCTTGTAGACATTCCCTTTCACTCTTAGTGGTACCAGTCTGTCACAAATCATTCCTAACACACTTCTCCACCCATTCCACCCTGCCTGTACTCTCTTCTTCACCTCTCTACCACACTCACCATTACTCAACTGTTGATCCCAAGTACTTAAACTCATTCACCTTTACCAACTCTACTCCCTGCATCCTCACCATTCCTCTAGCCTCCCTCTCATTTACACACATATATTATGTTTGAGCCCTGCTGACCTTCATTCCTTTCCTCTCTAAAGCATATATCCACCTCTTCAGGGTCTCCTCAACCTAGTCCATACTCTCACTACATATCACAATGTCATCTGCAAACATCATAGTCCAAGAGGCCTCCTGTCTAATCTCATCTGTCAACCTGTCCATCACCACTGCAAATAAGGGCTCAGAGCTGATCCTTGATGTAATCCCACCTCCACCTTATACGTATCTGTCACTCCCACCACAGTCCTCACCAACGTCAGACTACCCTTGTAAATATCCTGTGCCACTCTTACATATTTCTCTGCCACTCTCGACTTCCTCATACAATACCACAACTCCTCTCTAGGCACCCTGTCATATGCTTCTCTAAGTCCACAAAGACACAACACAACTCTTTCTGACCTTCTCTGTATTTCTCCAACACTGAGCAAATATTGCATCTGTAGTGCTCTTTCCTGGCATGAAACCATACTGCTGATCACTAATCATCACCTCCCTTCTTAACCTAGCTACCACTACTTTTCCCATAACTTCAAGCTGTGACTGATCAATTTTATCCCTCTGTAGTTACTGCAGCTCTGCACATCACCCTTATTCTTAAAGATAGGTACAAAAACACTTTCTGCACTCCTCAGGCATCCTCTGACTTTCCAAAATTTCATTAAACAATCTGGTTAAAAATTCCACTGCCATTTCTCCTAAGCACCTCCATGCTTCCACTGGTATGTCATCTGGGCCAACAGCCTTTCCATTCTTCATCCTCTTCATAGCTGTCCTTACTTCCTCCATGCTAATCTGCTTCACTTCCTGATTCACTATCCACACATCATCCAACCTTCTCTCTCTCTCATTCTCTTCATTCATCAGCCCTTCAAAGTACTCTTTCCATCTAAAAAAGCAAAAAACCAAAGCGGAACGCTGTAGCTTGCAAGTAAACACCAATAATGTCTCAACAATTCAGATACTCCGGAATCACTAAGAACAAAACAAAACGATACTCCGAGCCAAAACGTAGCAGGAACGTCCTTTAATCAGTGAGCGCTTTCACCCAATAGGGCTTCATCAGACTGTACAAGGGACAAGAAATCAGCACAGTCTTAAATAGTCAAGACAATTAACTTAACAAGACCTAATTAGATCCAATCAAAAATGCTCAGTATATATAAGAATAGCTAAAACATACTACAATAAACAATTGATATAATACATATAGCGATGGCTAATGAATTAATCCTTCTAAAACAACATGCTAAAAATGCAAATGTTAAAAGCATATAAATATTTAAAACATTTGAGAACATAATACCATCTTATGCTGAATTGACCTGTTGTTCCTTTAATTGGTCACTAGATGGTACTGAACATGGCATATGAAAAAACACATCAAACATTCCTACTAAAACCAAGCATAAAATTGAGTGCTACAAAGTCTCAATTTCCTCTCCATCAAGAGAAATAGGAGCTAACAAAAATCTTTTATCATTCCTTATTTTTTAGCCCTAAGTCTCCTTTTCTTTAAGAAAGGGTAAAGGCTAACCTTATCATTAAGGCCAGGTGGAACATCAGCTTTCCATCTAATTATCCACCTGGTCTCAATCTCTAGGGTAAAAGTTTCTATATCACCACCTCTAGAATTGCAATCAATCGTCTGAATGACAAAAAAACTAAAAGTGTGTGACAGGCCTCTGGCTTTACAATGTCTGGCCAGGGCATTCCTATCATCCCCTATTCTTATGCTATACATATGTTCCCTCACCCTTTCTCTTAACTGTCTATTGGTTTTGCCGATGTAAAATGCAGTACAAGAACCGCACAGGGCTAGATAAATAACATTCTCAGACCTACATGTAGTGCCTGTATGAAAGTTAAAGACCTTATCTATAAGGGGGGGTTTGAAAGTAGTGTCTGTGTTAATAAAAGCACATTGATTACAACTCTGGCAAGGAACTGTATTGGTAGAATGTATAGTATGTCTACTCTCAAGCCCTCTATGGCATAACATTCTTTTCAAGTTCAAGCTATTTTTATAAAAGAACCTAGGCCTAGTTCCAACCAACTTGCCAATGGATTCATCCACCCCTAAAATGTGCCAATGTTTTTCCAGTATGGCTTTAATGTTAAACACGTCATTGGTGTAAAACAGAGGTATGGTTACACTGTATAATTTCTCCTCAGTCTCATCACAACCACTATCAATCACATTGTCTACCATACTGGAAAAATAGGGTCTAGCTCTGTCATTTCTCATATTAGATACCTCAATAGCGGTATCATTAATATGCTGAACTGGGTAATTTCTTTCAACTAGTCTGTTAGTCAATCCCAACAACTCCCTCCTGTAACCAGAATCTGTGGGGTTCAACCTAGAAGCCCTCATGATTTGTCCTTTGATCACGTTGTCAAATATATGCTTGGGATGCATGCTGCTTCTATGAAGCAAAGTATTCCTGAAGCAATGTTTCCTATGTACAGAGGTATTCACAAGACCATTAGACAATCTCATAATGTTGACATCTAAATATGGGATGTAATCTTTGGAATAAGTCATGGTAAACTTTAAATAGTCCGTAAGACCATTTATTTCTTTCTCAAAATCCAACAGCGAGACCTCATTACCTTCCCAAACTAAGAAAAGATCATCTACAAATCGCTTATAGAAAACAGCATGCCGTTTAAAAAGCTCTAGAGGGAACAGTTTCACCTTTTCCCATTCTGCCATAACTATGTTGGCGTAGCTATTGGCACAAGAAGTGCCCATAGCTACGCCATCATTTTGGATATATAACCCTTCGTTGAAGAAAAAAATGTTATTTTCTAGAATGATCTCTAAAAATAGGGCCAATAATTCAACAAACTGACCATCCATTTCTGTAGACGCCCTAAGATAATTCTGGACATACTCAATCCCTTCATTGTTGGGGATCACGGTAAATAGACTCTTTACGTCAAGTGTTACCAAATAATAATCATTCCGGTTGCTAAACTTCGAAAGAAAATCATATAAGTCTAGCAAGAACTGTTTACTATCCTTCAATACACTAGGATTCTCATTGACTACCTTCCTCAAATGATGTTCCACAAACAAGGAAAATGGTTCAGTCACCCAACCTCGTCCAGAGACTATAGGTCTCATAGGTGGGTTCCTCAAGTCCTTGTGCACCTTGGGTAGACCTTTGAGTATGGGTATCAGAGGATGATTCACCTTAAGGAACTTATAGAAGTCTTTGCTTATTAAATTACTTTTTAATAAATCATCAATGGTGTCATACACTCTAAACACTTTCACCATGACTTCATTAATATTCAATTTAGTGTAAGAGCTATCCATATTCAATAATAGATTCATACTGTCAATGTACATTTGAGAGTCCATCACCACTATGGGCCCTCCCTTGTCAGCCGGTGTAATAATAATATTAAAATCTGTCCTTAGCTCGTTCAGAGCTCTTAACTCAGGGATGGTTAAGTTCCTTCTCCTCTTACACTTCCTACCCTCATCCCTAAAAGAATAGTATGTATACAAATCACACTCTATCAGTCTAGAGAACGTATCCAAAACCGGATGCAGAGTAGGTACATAAGTACTGACCTGTTTAAAAGTGTCACCAACTCTGTCTTTATCAGTTGACCCATATTCCAATCTCAATTGGACATTTCTAATGAACATTTTAGTGTCTATTATAGTGTTAGTTAGTTCACTGTCCCTACTAGGTATAAAGGAGAGGCCCTTGTTGAGGACCTGCTCCTCATATACAGTCAGTTCCCTTTTGGACAGGTTAATAGCTAAGGATTCACTTTCTTTCCCCACATTTTCTTCAATGTGGGTCCTACTTGTTCCATCTCTGTCACTTTCCTTTTCTGTCTCCCCCTGCTCATGGACCGAGATCGCCCTCTGAACCGGGGGGACTGAATAGGGAAAGGAACTTCCTGTCTATGTCCTATAGAGGTGTCACCCTTCCCATTGTCAGTAGAAATGGTTTTCCTCTTAACTACTGAATCATTGTTGATCGTATTAAAAGAATTCACTAAGCCTTTCACACTCGTGGAACCATTGTTCTCCAGAGAACCTAGCTTTCCTTTGGTTTGAATGACCATTGGATAGAGGTTAACGTTATGGTTACGTCTATCCTGACTAGTATCCATAGTTGTAACCATACAGTCAGTGACGTTAGCATCAGTGTTCAAAACATCATTAATAGATACATCTACATTGTTAACATCGTTATTGATATTACTAGTTACAGTAGATCTATACTTCATTGACTCCTTCTGCCCTCTCATATTATTACTGTCAACATTACTAGTAGTAGTAACCGTCCTGGGCCAAGTGAAGACGTGGCCATTTTTAAAGTCAATAATGTCCCTTTCAATCTTGGTCTTTTTTTGATTAGTAAGCCTTCTTTCAAATAACATTACATTGTCCATCAATCTGTCCAGTCCCAAAGTCTTTTCACAGTTCCATATTTCACATCAATCTCTATACCTTTCGGTCACTTTAGCTCTAAGCATCTCTTCTTCCGGTCTATGATATTCTATTAATAGTTTCATATAGTTGAAACTCAACTCCATATTTAATTTCTGCCATTTCAGTAATAATTCAGGGTAGTTGTTACCTGTGGTAGGCATCTTCAGCACACGCAACCCTCTAGGTATAATCCGTTTGGTTAAACAGGCTTCAAAATGCTGCCGTTGTAATTGAAGTCTTTTGAGTTTCAAAAAATCATCTTCGAGTGACTCCAAGTCATCCGCCAAAGCTGTTAGTTCATCCGCGTTGTCTCCTTCAGACCCACGCTCCTCGTTGGGTTCAAACAGCAGCAAAACATTTTCAGTGCCCGCTACACAATCCACAAACCTCCGTTCAGTGCCTCTCTGCATATCCGGTGTGTACGCCAGTTCAATATCGTCACCTCCGTTAGTGCAAGCCATGCTCTCCTTGTGAGATGCAAACAGATAAAATCCCAAACCAGTAAGAACACTCACCGGAAGAGCAGCGTTCCGAAAATAAAGTCTAAAAAGCAAAAAACCAAAGCGGAACGCTGTAGCTTGCAAGTAAACACCAATAATGTCTCAACAATTCAGATACTCCGGAATCACTAAGAACAAAACAAAACGATACTCCGAGCCAAAACGTAGCAGGAACGTCCTTTAATCAGTGAGCGCTTTCACCCAATAGGGCTTCATCAGACTGTACAAGGGACAAGAAATCAGCACAGTCTTAAATAGTCAAGACAATTAACTTAACAAGACCTAATTAGATCCAATCAAAAATGCTCAGTATATATAAGAATAGCTAAAACATACTACAATAAACAATTGATATAATACATATAGCCGATGGCTAATGAATTAATCCTTCTAAAACAACATGCTAAAAAATGCAAATGTTAAAAACGCATATAAATATTTAAAACATTTGAGAACATAATACCATCTTATGCTGAATTGACCTGTTGTTCCTTTAATTGGTCACTAGATGGTACTAGACATGGCATATGAAAAAACACATCAAACATTCCTACTAAAACCAAGCATAATATTGAGTGCTACAAAGTCTCAATTTTCTCCCCTTCAAGAGAAACAGGAGCTAACAAAAATCTTTTATCATTCCTTATTTTTTAGCCCTAAGTCTCCTTTTCTTTAAGAAAGGGTAAAGGCTAACCTTATCATTAAGGCCAGGTGGAACATCAGCTTTCCATCTAATTATCCACCTGGTCTCAATCTCTAGGGTAAAAGTTTCTATATCACCACCTCTAGAATTGCAATCAATCGTCTGAATGACAAAAAAACTAAAAGTGTGTGACAGGCCTCTGGCTTTACAATGTCTGGCCAGGGCATTCCTATCATCCCTATTCTTATGCTATACATATGTTCCCTCACCCTTTCTCTTAACTGTCTATTGGTTTTGCGATGTAAAATGCAGTACAAGAACGACAGGGCTAGATAAATAACATTCTCAGACCTACATGTAGTGCCTGTATGAAAGTTAAAGACCTTATCTATAAGAGGTTTGAAAGTAGTGTCTGTGTTAATAAAAGCACATTGATTACAACTCTGGCAAGGAACTGTATTGGTAGAATGTATATTATGTCTACTCTCAAGCCCTCTATGGCATAACATTCTTTTCAAGTTCAAGCTATTTTTATAAAGAACCTAGGCCTAGTTCCAACCAACTTGCCAATGGATTCATCCACCCTAAAATGTGCCAATGTTTTTCCAGTATGGCTTTAATGTTAAACACGTCATTGGTGTAAAACAGAGGTATGGTTACACTGTATAATTTCTCCTCAGTCTCATCACAACCACTATCAATCACATTGTCTACCATACTGGAAAAATAGGGTCTAGCTCTGTCATTTCTCATATTAGATACCTCAATAGCGGTATCATTAATATGCTGAACTGGGTAATTTCTTTCAACTAGTCTGTTAGTCAATCCCAACAACTCCCTCCTGTAACCAGAATCTGTGGGGTTCAACCTAGAAGCCCTCATGATTTGTCCTTTGATCACGTTGTCAAATATATGCTTGGGATGCATGCTGCTTCTATGAAGCAAAGTATTCCTGAAGCAATGTTTCCTATGTACAGAGGTATTCACAAGACCATTAGACAATCTCATAATGTTGACATCTAAATATGGGATGTAATCTTTGGAATAAGTCATGGTAAACTTTAAATAGTCCGAAGACCATTTATTTCTTTCTCAAAATCCAACAGCGAGACCTCATTACCTTCCCAAACTAAGAAAAGATCATCTACAAATCGCTTATAGAAAACAGCATGCGTTTAAAAGCTCTAGAGGAACAGTTTCACCTTTTCCATTCTGCCATAACTATGTTGGCGTAGCTATTGGCACAAGAAGTGCCCATAGCTACGCCATCATTGATATATAACCCTTCGTTGAAGAAAAAATGTTATTTTCTAGAATGATCTCTAAAAATAGGGCCAATAATTCAACAAACTGACCATCCATTTCTGTAGACGCTAAGATAATTCTGGACATACTCAATCCCTTCATTGTTGGGGATCACGGTAAATAGACTCTTTACGTCAAGTGTTACCAAATAATAATCATTCGTTGCTAAACTTCGAAAGAAAATCATATAAGTCTAGCAAGAACTGTTTACTATCCTTCAATACACTAGGATTCTCATTGACTACCTTCCTCAAATGATGTTCCACAAACAAGGAAAATGGTTCAGTCACCCAACCTCGTCCAGAGACTATAGGTCTCATAGGTGGGTTCCTCAAGTCCTTGTGCACCTTGGGTAGACCTTTGAGTATGGGTATCAGAGGATGATTCACCTTAAGGAACTTATAGAAGTCTTTGCTTATTAAATTACTTTTAATAAATCATCAATGGTGTCATACACTCTAAACACTTTCACCATGACTTCATTAATATTCAATTTAGTGTAAGAGCTATCCATATTCAATAATAGATTCATACTGTCAATGTACATTTGAGAGTCCATCACCACTATGGGCCCTCCCTTGTCAGCGGTGTAATAATAATATTAAAATCTGTCCTTAGCTCGTTCAGAGCTCTTAACTCAGGGATGGTTAAGTTCCTTCTCCTCTTACACTTCCTACCCTCATCCCTAAAAGAATAGTATGTATACAAATCACACTCTATCAGTCTAGAGAACGATCCAAAACCGGATGCAGAGTAGGTACATAAGTACTGACCTGTTTAAAAGTGTCACCAACTCTGTCTTTATCAGTTGACCCATATTCCAATCTCAATTGGACATTTCTAATGAACATTTTAGTGTCTATTATAGTGTTAGTTAGTTCACTGTCCCTACTAGGTATAAAGGAGAGGCCCTTGTTGAGGACCTGCTCCTCATATACAGTCAGTTCCCTTTGGACAGGTTAATAGCTAAGGATTCACTTTCTTTCCCCACATTTTCTTCAATGTGGGTCCTACTTGTTCCATCTCTGTCACTTTCCTTTTCTGTCTCCCCCTGCTCATGGACGGGAGCGTCCTCTGAACCGGGGACTGAATAGAAAGGAACTTCCTGTCTATGTCCTATAGAGGTGTCACCCTTCCCATTGTCAGTAGAAATGGTTTTCCTCTTAACTACTGAATCATTGTTGATCGTATTAAAGAATTCACTAAGCCTTTCACACTCGTGGAACCATTGTTCTCCAGAGAACCTAGCTTTCTTTGGTTTGAATGACCATTGGATAGAGGTTAACGTTATGGTTACGTCTATCCTGACTAGTATCCATAGTTGTAACCATACAGTCAGTGACGTTAGCATCAGTGTTCAAAACATCATTAATAGATACATCTACATTGTTAACATCGTTATTGATATTACTAGTTACAGTAGATCTATACTTCATTGACTCCTTCTGCCCTCTCATATTATTACTGTCAACATTACTAGTAGTAGTAACCGTGGCCAAGTGAAGACGTGGCCATTTTTAAAGTCAATAATGTCCCTTTCAATCTTGGTCTTTTTTTGATTAGTAAGCCTTCTTTCAAATAACATTACATTGTCCATCAATCTGTCCAGTCCCAAAGTCTTTTTCACAGTTCCATATTTCACATCAATCTCTATACCTTCGGTCACTTTAGCTCTAAGCATCTCTTCTTCCGGTCTATGATATTCTATTAATAGTTTCATATAGTTGAAACTCAACTCCATATTTAATTTCTGCCATTTCAGTAATAATTCAGGGTAGTTGTTACCTGTGGTAGGCATCTTCAGCACACGCAACCCTCTAGGTATAATCCGTTTGGTTAAACAGGCTTCAAAATGCTGCCGTTGTAATTGAAGTCTTTTGAGTTTCAAAAAATCATCTTCGAGTGACTCCAAGTCATCCGCCAAAGCTGTTAGTTCATCCGCGTTGTCTCCTTCAGACCCACGCTCGTCAGGTTCAAACAGCAGCAAAACATTTTCAGTGCCCGCTACACAATCCACAAACCTCCGTTCAGTGCCTCTCTGCATATCCGGTGTGTACGCCAGTTCAATATCGTCACCTCCGTTAGTGCAAGTTAATTGTCTTGACTATTTAAGACTGTGCTGATTTCTTGTCCCTTGTACAGTCTGATGAAGCCCTATTGGGTGAAAGCGCTCACTGATTAAAGGACGTTCCTGCTACGTTTTGGCTCGGAGTATCGTTTTGTTTTGTTCTTAGTGATTCCGGAGTATCTGAATTGTTGAGACATTATTGGTGTTTACTTGCAAGCTACAGCGTTCCGCTTTGGTTTTTTGCTTTTTTAGACTTTATTTTCGGAACGCTGCTCTTCCGGTGAGTGTTCTTACTGGTTTGGGATTTTATCTGTTTGCATCTCACAAGGAGAGCATGGCTTGCACTAACGGAGGTGACGATATTGAACTGGCGTACACACCGGATATGCAGAGAGGCACTGAACGGAGGTTTGTGGATTGTGTAGCGGGCACTGAAAATGTTTTGCTGCTGTTTGAACCCAACGAGGAGCGTGGGTCTGAAGGAGACAACGCGGATGAATTAACAGCTTTGGCGGATGACTTGGAGTCACTCGAAGATGATTTTTTGAAACTCAAAAGACTTCAATTACAACGGCAGCATTTTGAAGCCTGTTTAACCAAACGGATTATACCTAGAGGGTTGCGTGTGCTGAAGATGCCTACCACAGGTAACAACTACCCTGAATTATTACTGAAATGGCAGAAATTAAATATGGAGTTGAGTTTCAACTATATGAAACTATTAATAGAATATCATAGACCGGAAGAAGAGATGCTTAGAGCTAAAGTGACCGAAAGGTATAGAGAGATTGATGTGAAATATGGAACTGTGAAAAAGACTTTGGGACTGGACAGATTGATGGACAATGTAATGTTATTTGAAAGAAGGCTTACTAATCAAAAAAAGACCAAGATTGAAAGGGACATTATTGACTTTAAAAATGGCCACGTCTTCACTTGGCCCAGGACGGTTACTACTACTAGTAATGTTGACAGTAATAATATGAGAGGGCAGAAGGAGTCAATGAAGTATAGATCTACTGTAACTAGTAATATCAATAACGATGTTAACAATGTAGATGTATCTATTAATGATGTTTTGAACACTGATGCTAACGTCACTGACTGTATGGTTACAACTATGGATACTAGTCAGGATAGACGTAACCATAACGTTAACCTCTATCCAATGGTCATTCAAACCAAAGGAAAGCTAGGTTCTCTGGAGAACAATGGTTCCACGAGTGTGAAAGGCTTAGTGAATTCTTTTAATACGATCAACAATGATTCAGTAGTTAAGAGGAAAACCATTTCTACTGACAATGGGAAGGGTGACACCTCTATAGGACATAGACAGGAAGTTCCTTTCCCTATTCAGTCCCCCCGGTTCAGAGGACGCTCCCGGTCCATGAGCAGGGGGAGACAGAAAAGGAAAGTGACAGAGATGGAACAAGTAGGACCCACATTGAAGAAAATGTGGGGAAAGAAAGTGAATCCTTAGCTATTAACCTGTCCAAAAGGGAACTGACTGTATATGAGGAGCAGGTCCTCAACAAGGGCCTCTCCTTTATACCTAGTAGGGACAGTGAACTAACTAACACTATAATAGACACTAAAATGTTCATTAGAAATGTCCAATTGAGATTGGAATATGGGTCAACTGATAAAGACAGAGTTGGTGACACTTTTAAACAGGTCAGTACTTATGTACCTACTCTGCATCCGGTTTTGGATACGCTCTAGACTGATAGAGTGTGATTTGTATACATACTATTCTTTTAGGGATGAGGGTAGGAAGTGTAAGAGGAGAAGGAACTTAACCATCCCTGAGTTAAGAGCTCTGAACGAGCTAAGGACAGATTTTAATATTATTATTACACCGGCTGACAAGGGAGGGCCCATAGTGGTGATGGACTCTCAAATGTACATTGACAGTATGAATCTATTATTGAATATGGATAGCTCTTACACTAAATTGAATATTAATGAAGTCATGGTGAAAGTGTTTAGAGTGTATGACACCATTGATGATTTATTAAAAGTAATTTAATAAGCAAAGACTTCTATAAGTTCCTTAAGGTGAATCATCCTCTGATACCCATACTCAAAGGTCTACCCAAGGTGCACAAGGACTTGAGGAACCCACCTATGAGACCTATAGTCTCTGGACGAGGTTGGGTGACTGAACCATTTTCCTTGTTTGTGGAACATCATTTGAGGAAGGTAGTCAATGAGAATCCTAGTGTATTGAAGGATAGTAAACAGTTCTTGCTAGACTTATATGATTTTCTTCAAGTTTAGCAACCGAATGATTATTATTTGGTAACACTTGACGAAAGAGTCTATTTACCGTGATCCCCAACAATGAAGGGATTGAGTATGTCCAGAATTATCTTAGGCCTACAGAAATGGATGGTCAGTTTGTTGAATTATTGGCCCTATTTTTAGAGATCATTCTAGAAAATAACATTTTTTTCTTCAACGAAGGGTTATATATCCAATGATGGCGTAGCTATGGGCACTTCTTGTGCCAATAGCTACGCCAACATAGTTATGGCAGAATGGGAAAAGGTGAAACTGTTCCTCTAGAGCTTTTAAACGCACGCTGTTTTCTATAAGCATTTGTAGATGATCTTTTCTTAGTTTGGGAAGGTAATGAGGTCTCGCTGTTGGATTTTGAGAAAGAAATAAATGGTCTTACGGACTATTTAAAGTTTACCATGACTTATTCCAAAGATTACATCCCATATTTAGATGTCAACATTATGAGATTGTCTAATGGTCTTGTGAATACCTCTGTACATAGGAAACATTGCTTCAGGAATACTTTGCTTCATAGAAGCAGCATGCATCCCAAGCATATATTTGACAACGTGATCAAAGGACAAATCATGAGGGCTTCTAGGTTGAACCCCACAGATTCTGGTTACAGGAGGAGTTGTTGGGATTGACTAACAGACTAGTTGAAAGAAATTACCCAGTTCAGCATATTAATGATACCGCTATTGAGGTATCTAATATGAGAAATGACAGAGCTAGACCCTATTTTTCCAGTATGGTAGACAATGTGATTGATAGTGGTTGTGATGAGACTGAGGAGAAATTATACAGTGTAACCATACCTCTGTTTTACACCAATGACGTGTTTAACATTAAAGCCATACTGGAAAACATTGGCACATTTTAGGGTGGATGAATCCATTGGCAAGTTGGTTGAACTAGGCCTAGGTTCTTTTATAAAATAGCTTGAACTTGAAAAGAATGTTATGCCATAGAGGGCTTGAGAGTAGACATACTATACATTCTACCAATACAGTTCCTTGCCAGAGTTGTAATCAATGTGCTTTTATTAACACAGACACTACTTTCAAACCCCTCTTATACATAACCTCTTCAACTCTCATACTGCCACTACATGTAGCTCTGAGATTGTTATTTATCTAGCCCTGTGGTTCTTGTACTGCATTTTACATCGGCAAAACCAATAGACAGTTAAGAGAAAGGGTGAGGGAACATATGTATAGCATAAGAATAGGGGATGATAGGAATGCCCTGGCCAGACATTGTAAAGCCAGAGGCCTGTCACACACTTTTAGTTTTTTTGTCATTCAGACGATTGATTGCAATTCTAGAGGTGGTGATATAGAAACTTTTACCCTAGAGATTGAGACCAGGTGGATAATTAGATGGAAAGCTGATGTTCCACCTGGCCTTAATGATAAGGTTAGCCTTTACCCTTTCTTAAAGAAAAGGAGACTTAGGGCTAAAAAATAAGGAATGATAAAAGATTTTTTGTTAGCTCCTGTTTCTCTTGATGGAGAGGAAATTGAGACTTTGTAGCACTCAATTTTATGCTTGGTTTTAGTAGGAATGTTTGATGTGTTTTTTCATATGCCATGTTCAGTACCATCTAGTGACCAATTAAAGGAACAACAGGTCAATTCAGCATAAGATGGTATTATGTTCTCAAATGTTTTAAATATTTATATGCGTTTTTAACATTTGCATTTTTTAGCATGTTGTTTTAGAAGGATTAATTCATTAGCCATCGGCTATATGTATTATATCAATTGTTTATTGTAGTATGTTTTAGCTATTCTTATATATACTGAGCATTTTTGATTGGATCTAATTAGGTCTTGTTAAGTTAATTGTCTTGACTATTTAAGACTGTGCTGATTTCTTGTCCCTTGTACAGTCTGATGAAGCCCTATTGGGTGAAAGCCACTGATTAAAGGACGCCCTGCTACGTTTTGGCTCGGAGTATCGTTTTGTTTTGTTCTTAGTGATTCCGGAGTATCTGAATTGTTGAGACATTATTGGTGTTTACTTGCAAGCTACAGCGTTCCGCTTTGGTTTTTTGCTTTTTTAGACTTTATTTTCGGAACGCTGCTCTTCCGGTGAGTGTTCTTACTGGTTTGGGATTTTACTCTTTCCATCTACTCAACACACTCTCCTCACTTGAGCAAGTTTCCCTCACTGTCCTTTATCACCCTTACCTGCTGCACATCTTTCCCAGCTCTGTCCCTCTGTCTAGCCAATCAGTACAGGTCCTTTTCTCCCTCTTTAGTGTCCAATCTCTCATACAACTCTCCATATGCCTTATCCTTCGCCACCTCTTTGCCATGCGCCTCATCTTCTTATACTCGTCTACTTTCTTCATCTCTTTGACAGTCCCACTTCTTTGCCAGCTTCTTCCTCCATAAATGTAGATGTTAGAATGTATTCACTGTTGCAGTCATTACATTTGGATAATCTGCTGGCAGGTTGCCCTCAGTCAGCCTGAATAACAAAGTCTTGGGTCCTGCATCGGTTGCTGTCTCCTCTTCCATGACATCAGGTCGTCAGGGGTATAAAACATGCAGCCGCCATTTTATTCAGTTTTTCTTGCCCCAGATGTCAGGTGCCCCCAAATGGGGAGCAAAATATATATATACAAATAAATATAAGGATGCACTTTTAAAAGCAAACTTTACCTTCAATTAAAAGCAAATACACCACAAAGGCTTTTGAGTATAGTGAAGGAAAGAAAAGGTACAGAAAGGGGGATGGTGGGAGGGTAAAGTACAGTTTTGTACCTACCATAAATGTAGATGCTCGAAGATCCACATTGCTGCAGTCCTTACACTTGGGTAGTCCGCTGTCCTCGGTCGGCCCGAATATCAAAGTATAAGGCTGACGTCGGTCAAGGCGCATTAGACTGACATCAGGACGTCAGGGTACAAATGCGCATGACCGACGTCATATCCTCAGTCTTTTCTTGCCCCAGATGTCAGAAGACCCTAACAAGAAAGGTCAAAACCCAAAGACAACAAACCAACAACCAACCACCCTGGCACTAATAATATGTACAATATATACAATATACACAATATTTACAATCCAACCCACACAACCTCTAACTACAGAGGGAAGGAGGAGGTAATTGGACTGCAGCAATGTGCATCTTCGAACATCTACATTTATGGTAGGTACAAAAAGTACAGTTTTGTACCTACCATAAATGTAGATGTTCGAAGATCCACATTGCTGCAGTCCTTACACTTGGGTAGTCCGCTGTCCTCGGTCGGCCCGAATATCAAAGTATAAGGCTGACGTCGGTCAAGGCGCATTTGACTGACATCAGGACGTCAGGGTACAAATGCGCATGACCGACGTCATATCCTCAGTCTTTTCTTGCCCCAGATGTCAGAAGACCCTAAAAATAAAGGTCAAAACCAAAAGACAGCAAACCAACCAACCAACCAACCACCCTTGCACTAATTATATGTACAATATATACAATATACACAATATGTACAACCCAACCCACACAACCACCTCTAACTACAGAGAGTAAGGAGGGAGGGTAAATTGGACTGCAGCAATGTGGATCTTCGAACATCTACATTTATGGTAGGTACAAAACTGTACTATGTTCTTCATCTCACATTGCTGCAGTCCTTACACTTGGGTAGAATCCCAAAGCAGAGGTAAGGGAGGATGGCTAACTACAAGGAAGCAGGAGCTGCCAAAATGCCCTGCAAAACAGCAGTGGCAAAACCAACCCTGGATTTAGAGTAAAGTGGCAGGTGATAATGCCTAGAGAAAGTATGCACTGAACTCCAAGTAGCTGCCTCCAAAATATCCTTGGTTGCCACTCCCCTTAAAAAAGCTGTTGAAGTGGCAGTAGCCCTAGTGGAATGAGGCCTAATCCCAGCTGGAATCTCCTTGCCATGATGGGAATAACAGAAAGCAATGCAAAACCCAATCCACTTAGAAATAGTTTGTTTTGACACAGGCTTGCCCTGAGAACTCAAAGCAAAAGAAACAAACAACTGCTGAGACTGCCTGAACCCTTTAGTTCTGTCCAAATAATAACGCAACTGCCTGTGTACATCTAAAGTGTGCAAAATCTTTTCCCCTTTATTTTGGGGATTTGCATAAAAAGTAGGCAAATGAATAGTTTGGTTTAAAGCCACACTAGAAACCACCTTAGGCATAAAGGAAGGATTAGTACGTAATGATACCCTATCCTTATGGAAAATCAAGAAAGGCTCAACCGCCATAAGGGCCTGCAATTCAGAAACCCTTCTTGCAGAGGTAATGGCCAACAAAAAAGCAGTCTTCCATGACAAATATTTCAACTCGGCAGTAGCTGCAGGCTCAAAAGGTTGTAGAGTGAGTTTCTCCAACACAAAATTGAGATCCCAAGCAGGAGTAGGAGCTCTCCATGGGGGTCTTATATTCTTTGCCCCTCTAAGGAATTGCTTAAATAAAGGATGAGAAAACAATGGTGGGTCACAGTCATAGTGAGCAGAAATTGCTGCAGCATGAATCTTAATAGAAGAGAAGGACAAACCTTTGTCCAGTAACTCAGTAAGATATTGAAGAGCCACACTTAAATTAGGCTTAGAAACATCAAATGCTTTTGCTGCACTCCAAAATAAAAATCTCTTCCATTTATCTGCGTACACTTTCCTTGTACTAGGCCCTCTGGCTTCCAAAATAACATTCAAAACTTGCTGTGGAAGCTGAGACCCTCCAGGGTTTAAAACAGAATATGCCAGGCTGTCAGGTGAAGAGAGTGAAGTTTGACATTGAGTAAATGACTGTTCTCCTGAGTCAGCAGGTGTGGAATCAAGGTAAAGGCCATGGAGGCTCCTGCCAGACTTCTCAGTAGTGGGTACCAATGCTGTCGAGGCCAATCTGGAGCTATTAAAATCATCTTTGGCTTGTCCTGTCTGACCTTCAGAAGTACCTTTGGGAGGAGAGGCAGAGGTGGAAAGGCATACACATGAAGATTGCTCCAATTGAATGAAAGAGCATCCACTTTCCAGGCTGTGGGATGAAACCTTTTTGTGCAAAACTTTGGCAGCTGGTAGTTTAGTGGAGAAGCGAACAGATCTATGTCTGGAGTTCCCCATGACACTGTCAATTTCTGAAATACATGAGGATCCAATTTCCACTCGTGTTGAGCAGACAAATTATGGATCCCCACATCTGCTAAGGAGTTCTGTGCTCCCGGCAGAAACCTTGCCTGAAGATTTAGCTGTAAACTGAGAGCAGTCTCCCACAAAATCATTGCTTGTCTGCACAGAGGATAAGAATGTGTTCCCCCTTGCTTGTTGATGTAACACATGACAGTTGTGTTGTCTGTTAGAATCAACACCTGCCCTGGAAGAAGTAAATCCTTGAAAGCTATTAATGCAAATTGGACTGCTAACATCTCCTTCAGGTTGATATGTAGATGTAGAAGTCTGGCAGGCCACGTGTCTTGTATCCACTTTCCATTTAGATGAGCTCCCAAGCTTTGTCTGAGGCATCTGTCGTTAGAATCTGACTCGCCTCTGGCCGGGTCACAGAGAGTCCCTTGTTTAGGTGACATTCCTGAGCCCACCACAAAAATTCCTTTTGAATGCAAGGTATTATCTGAATGACAGTGTCCAAATCTTGGCAGTGCTGTGTCCATACATTTTTGAGATACCATTGTAGCTTCCTCATATGAAGTTTGGCATTGGGAAGCACCAGAATACAAGATGCCATGAACCCCAAGGCTTGAAGGACTGTCCTTGCAGTCAGCCTGGACTGATGAGACAATTGATGGAAGTAAAGGGAAAGATTCTTTTGTTTGTCCGGGGTCAAAAAGGCCATCTGGGATGCTGTATTCAGTCTCACACCTAGAAAGCACATGTCCTGAGAGGGTACTAGACTGGACTTTATTTCGTTCACAGAATACCCCAGGCATCTTAGCACTGCTATCACATAGTGTAGATGATGAAGTTCTTCCTTTCCTTGAGCCAGAATCAGGCAATCGTCCAAATAAGGATAGAGCTGTATTCCTCTTAGCCTGAAGAAAGCTATCACTGGAGCCAGAACCTTTGTGAATACTCTGGGCGCAGTAGATAAGCCAAAGGGCAATGCAGAGAACTGATAATGAGAAGTCCCAGCCCGGAAACGTAGATACTTCCTGCAACTTAGCCTGATAGGAACATGAAGGTAAGCCTCCTTGAGATCCAGAGTCACCATCCAGTGATCTTTGCCCAGCAGAGGTAAAAGCTGTTGTAACGTCAACATTTTGAACTTGGGAATGTCCAGATAAGTGTTGAGGATAGATAAATCCAAAATTGGTCTCCACGTGTTCCCCTTCTTTGGTACTAGGAACAGGTGAGAATAAAATCCTAGGCCCACTTCTGACAGAGGGACCGGCTGAATGGCTCCTATCTGGAGCAGCAGAGAAATCTGTTTGTGAGCCTCTATTCTTTGCTGAGGAGGAACGTCTGGCATGCCTTTGAAAGGAGGCAAGGTATGGAAATAAAACCAGTAACCTTGGTGTATGATATCCAATACCCATCTGTCTTGGGTAATTAAACTCCAATTTTCCTTGAAAAGCGCCACCTTCCTCCCAACGGTGCTGCCAGACGAGAAGGCTCTGGCAGCTGAAAAGGTAGGTCATTGGGTCTGTTTATGAAAGGACTGACCCCTGCCCTCACCCGAAGACTGTGCAGGTGAACTCCCTGTTCTAGGCCTGAAAGAGCCCTGAGCTCTGCCCCTACCCAGTCTAGACCTACCCCTAGACTGGGAATCATAAGGATACGTCCACCCCTTAGTAGGCCAATTTCTGCTAAACTTCGGAGGCTGAACTTGCAAAAAATCTTTAACAGTCTGCATAGACTTAGCCTTGTCTTCCATTTTCTTTAAGACTGCCTCAACAGGTGAACCAAATAACACATCAGATTGTAAAGGAGCATCTAAAATCCTTGTCTTAACATGGTCAGATAAATTCTGATCCCTTAGCCAGGCGTGCCTGCGAAGACCTGACCCTGTGGCAGCCACCCTAGACGAGGCCTGTACAGCATCAAAACCACATTGCAAAGAATGCTTACCCACTTGTTCAGAGACATGTACCAAATCCTGTAACTCTTTACACTCAATACCTTCCGCCAGAGCATCTACCTTAGACTTTAATTGAGACAGTAGATAGTTTTGGTATTTCAACATGTGAAACTGGCAATTTAGAGCCCTCATAGTTAGGGTGGAAGACGTATAGACTTTCTTTCCCCATCTATCCAAAGCCCTGGCCTCTATCTGGAGGAACCGGATTTTTAACAACAGAAGCCTTAACACCCTTAGGCCCCTGACTAACAGTTTCTGGGTCCGCCCTAGGACTCTTAAAAAGAAACTTATGAGCTTCAGGCACCCTATAATACCTATCCGGCTTAACAGGAGCAGGAGGCAAAGAATCAAGATTAAGAGAAGCCTCTGCAAACACATCCTCCACAACATCCAGAACAGGAGGTATAGCCAAAGGCCTATGCTGGGGTAAACACAGAAATTCCCTAAGCCTTTTCCTGGAGTCAGAGAAATCCTGACCTTCCCACTTAAAATGCTCCCTCATGGAATGAAGAGTCTCTGAAAAAGAAAAATCCTCAGGAGGAGAAGCAGAAGGAGTAGAATCATCCACATCAGAATCAGAATAAGGAGAATACTCCTGCAAGTCTTCAGCCGAAGACTCTGAAACATCTGAAGCCTGCTCAAAACTCCCCAACTCAGGTTCCACCCTAGGCCTCTTATCAGGAGGGGGCAAAGAACCTCTAATCAAGGTAATCAAAACTTCTGCCATTTTAAGCATATGCTTCTTGGGCACAGATCCTGAAGAACTAGGAGTGACACCAACTGAAGCTAAACCTGGCCTGCCTCTGGGAGAAGCCTTGGAAACAGAAGGCCTAACCACCCTAGGAAGGGAGGGGAGTACAGTAACCTGAGAAGCCCCTTCAGCCTGACTTGCCTCCTGAGAGGCCACATCCTGCAATAACAAAGTCTCCCCCTGGGACTCCAGAGAAACCTCCGGTGGAACCACCGGCTCCACCGACACCTCTACAGAACCGGCGTCCGGTACGGACGACTCGTCTACCCTGGGCTTAACTGCTTTATCCTTGCGCTTCTTCGAAGAAGCGGACGTCGGAGCATCCGACGGCATATTGTAATTGCACCGCTTCCCAAAGACTAACCTGGCACAATCTAACCTTCTCTTAATAGTGCGCTTATTGAATCTAGCACAAAAGCGACACCCAACAACGTCGTGCTCAGGCCCTAAACAAGGAATACACAAGGTATGATAATCTCTATGCGGTATCTGCTTCCCACAAGAAATACAGTTATTCACTTTTTTTGACATCCGGTAAACCACTGAGGCAAGAAAAACAAAATATTCCCAACGGGTACTTAGCCAACTTTGACTCGGTCTGAAACTCAATCGAAAAATTTCAGAACGCCGAACGGCACTTGCAACGCTGCTTCTGCATCGGACCATGCTGCAAAAAAGACTGAGGATATGACATCGGTCATGCGCATTTGTACCCTGACGTCCTGATGTCAGTCTAATGCGCCTTGACCGACGTCAGCCTTATACTTTGATATTCGGGCCGACCGAGGACAGCGGACTACCCAAGTGTAAGGACTGCAGCAATGTGAGATGAAGAACATCCCAGACTGCAACAGTGAATACAGTGAATACACTCGAACATCTACATGTATGTTAAGTGTACACAACTGTTGAAGTCATTACATTTGGGTAGAATCCCAAAGCTATGGATGGGAGGATGGAACTAAACTGCATTAGGAGCGGCTATAAGGTCCTGCAGGACTGCAGTGGCAAAGCCTGCCCTGGATTTGAAAAAGAGAGGAAAATGACAATGCTTTGTGAAGGTATGAACAGAGCTCTAAGCAGCAGCTTCTAGAATGTCTTTGGTTGGAACCCCTCTGAGAAAAGCTGCTGAAGTAGAGGCAGCCCTGGTAGAATGTGATCTGATCCCCTTGGGCACAGGTTTACCATGGTGCAAACAGCAGAAACGAATGCAGCGGCTTATCCATTTAGAAATAGTCTGCTTTGATATAGCCTTCCCCTCTGACCCTGCAGCAAATGCTACCAGTAGTTGCTCAGATTTTCTTAGAGATTTGGTCCTGTTTAAGTAGAATCTTAGTTGTTTGTGTACATCCTATGAATGCAGAATCCGGTCCCCCTTGTTCTGCGGATTTGGGTAAAATGTTGGCAGATGAATGGTCTGATTAACAGCCACACTGGATACCACCTTAGGCATAAAATGATTGGTCCTAAGGGACACCCTGTCCGGGTAAAATATAATAAAAGGCTCCACTGCCATGAGAGCCTGTAGTTCTGAAACCCTTCTTGCTGAAGTGACTGCCAAGAGAAAAGCTGTTTTCCAAGATAGACATTTTATATCCGCAGTAGCTGCCGGTTCAAAAGGAGGCAGGGTGAGTTTTTCCTGTAAACAATTGAGGTCCCATGCAGGAGTTGGTGATCTTTTGGGAGGCCTTAAATTTAGATACTGTTTAAGCAGAGGATGAGAACAGAGGGGTGGGCTCTGTGTTGTAATGAGCCAAGATGGCAGAGGCATGGATTTTTATTGAAGAAAAGGATAGGCTCTTGTCAAGCATCTCAGTCAAATATTGTAAAATCTGAGGAATATTGGGCTTTGCTGTGTCTATTCCTTGTGCTTGGTTCCAAGCACAGAATCTCTTCCATTTATCAGCATAAGATTCTCTAGTACTAGGCCTTCTGGCTTCCAAAATGACATCCATCACAGATTTACTGAGAGGTGTTTGAATAATTAGTTGATTAGCCATGCTGCAAGACTCAGAATTTGGAGCAGAGTGTGCAGAATTTGACAGTTCTGCTGAGACAGTAGATGAGGTATTTGAGGCAAGTACCATGGAGGAAGGTGAGACATATTCCTCAGAAGTGGGTACCAGTGCTGGTGAGGCCAGTCCGGAGCAATTAGGATCATTTTTGGTTTCTCCTGTCTGACTTTTAGTAAGACCTTGGAGAGTAGAGGCAGAAGGGGAAAGGCATAGACTGATGGGGTTTTCCAGCTGAAGGATACGGCATCCACTTCCCATGCTTTTGTGATGAGTTATTGTGCAGAACTTGTCCAACTGATAATTTTGGGGAGAGGCAAACAGATGTCTGGGCTCCCCCATTTCTGTGTTAACATGCTGAAGATTTGTGGAACCAGCTTCCATTTGTGCGGGTCCATAAGATCTCTGCTTAGGTCATCTGCCAGAGTATTTTGCTTTCCTGGCAGGAATTGAGCTTTATGTATTTGGTAAGTCAAGGCTGTGTTCCACAAGGCCATGGCTAGTCTGCAAAGGGGGTAGGAATGTGTGCCCCCCCTGCTTGTTTATGTACCATATAACTGTGGTGTTGTCCGTCTATCAGTAGTTGTCCTGGATGAAAGTCCTTGAAGGCTGTCAGGGCATTCTGAACAGCTAGCATCTCTTTCTGATTGATATGCAGATGCATTTGGTTTGGGCTCCATTTGCCCTGAATGCATCTCCCTGCTAGGTGGGCCCCCCAAGCATAGTCTGATGCGTCTGTAGTTAGGGTTTGGGTGGCAGGGGGTAGAGTGAATGACAGTCCCTTGTTTTGGTGACATGTCTCTGCCCACCAAAGAAACTCCTGTTGCATGCAGGGAATGAGAGGAATCATTGTTTCCGGACTGACAATGCTGACTCCATAAACTTTTTAGGTACCATTGAAGTTTCCTCATATGCAGTCTCGCATATGGAATTAGTAGAACGCAGGATGCCATGAACCCCAAAGCCTGCAGAATTTGTCTTGCAGATAACTGGGTTTTTGTTGCCATTTGAAGTATGTTGTCAGTTGCCTTTGTCTGGCGTGAGGTAAGCCATCTGGGCAGTTGTATTCAAGCTTGCACCCAGGAATGTAATTAGAGAGAGTACAAGTTGTGATTTTTCATTTATTGTGTACCCTAGGCATGCTATAAGCCTTTTTACAAATGCCAGATGATGGAGTGTCCTTGTCCTCTGCTTGAATGAGACAATCGTCCAGATAAAGATAAATTTGAATGCTTCTTTGTCTGCAGAATGCAATTACTGGTGCCAGGCACTTTAAGACCCTGGGCACAGTAGATAAGCCAAAGGGCAGTGCAGAGAATTGGTAATGCAAAAAACCTGCTTTGAAGCGGAGGTAACTTCTGCACGATTCCCTTACTGGGATATGCAGGTATGCCTCTTAAGTCTAGAGTTATTAACCAAGCATTCTTGCCTAGCACAGGCAGTAGTTGTTGTAAAGTCAGCATTTTGAATTTTGGAATGTCCAGGAACGTATTCAAAATCGTTAAGTCCAGTACTGGATGCCATGAATCGTCTTTTCTGGGTACCAAGTAAAGTTCTCAAGTAAAATCCTTGTCCTTTTTCCTTTTCTGGTACCGGTTGAATAGCCCCTATATCCATGAGGGACATTACTTGTTTCTGGGCCTCTGCCCACAGGTTTTGTGACAGATCCGGCCATCCGTTTGGAATTGGCAAAGTATGGAAATTAAATCTGTACCCCTGGGATACTATGTTTAATACCCACTTTTCCTGCGTAATTGCCAATTCCGAGCATGAAGTGCTAGTTTCCCCCCCAAGGGGGCTGCCAAAAGATAAGTGCTTGATGATGGTAGAGGAAAGTCATTGAGACTGCTTATTGTAGGGTTGTGCTTCTGTTTCCTCCAGATTTGGAGGTGGAGGCACCCCATTGCTTTGACCTGTAAGAACCCTGTGATTGGTATCTGGAGCCTCTGAGTGCCTGGATTTGCCCTGTGTGGCTCTGTTGGACACAGGAAAGGACCAATTTTAAGTAGGCCAGTGCCTACTGAACCTGGGTGGCTGCACTTGAAAGAAATCTTTTACAGTTGGCATAGATTTAGCTTTGTCTTCCATTTTCTTTAAAACCTCTTCTGCCTTATTACCAAATAGAGTACCATGCTGCAAAGGGGCATCCAACAATTTAGCTTTAACATGATCAGGCAGATTTTTCTCCTTGAGCCAGGCATGCCTTCTAATTGCAGATCCAGTAACGGCGGCCCTAGAAGAGGCCTCAAAGGAATCAAAACCACATTGCAAAGTATGCTTTCCAACCTGTTCTGATGAATGCAATAATTCCTGTAACTATTTTCCACACAATCGGAAATCAAAATCATTTTGTTTCAGTAAATCCATAACATGCTGTTGATATTTAAGCATATGAAAATGGCAGTTTAAAGCCCTGATTGCCAAGGTTGCAGACATATAAACCTTCTTACCCAATCTATCCAGTGCCCTTGAATCTCTATCAGAAGGGGTAGAATTTTTGGCTGTAGAGGCCTTTACACTCCTGGGCCCTAAGAAATAGTTTCAGGATCAGCAGCAGGATTTTTGAAAAGAAACTTGTGGGAGTCAGGAATCCTGTCTGGCTTACTAGGAGCCAGAAGAAGGGACTCAGGAGCCATGCTCGATTCAGAGAACACATCATCCACAATGTCTAATACAGGAGGTATTGCCAAAGGCTTATGCTGGGGAAGGAGGAGGAAATCCCTAAGCCTCTTTTTTGATCGAGAAGTCCTGACTCTCCCAGTGAAAATGTTCCCTTAAAGTATGCAAAGTCTCTCCAAAAGAGTAATCCTCAGAAGGAGATGCAAATGGGATTGATTCCTCTACATCAGAATCCTCACAGGGTGGAATAGAAAATTCCTGATCAGAAGAGGAATCAGAAGAAATGGAAACCTGATCTGAAGATTCATAATCAGTGCCTTGTCTTGGCCTCTTAACAGGGTGGGTGAGGTTTGGGAACCCCTGATCAAGGTAATTAAATCCTCAGCCATTTTGATAGTCTGTTTTTTAGGTATAGGGGTCTGAGCACGTGGCTCATGCGTCGTTTTTTTAGACAGTTGTTTCTGACCTTGTTTTTGTTGCTGGCGTCTGTTTAATATAAAAATGCTGAGGCCTGAAAACACCCTCAGAAGCCGGTGCCTGCTCAGCAGCTCTGGACCCATCCAAGGGAGAGACATCCACGGGTCAATACTCTGAGAATCTTATGGCATACCGGACTCTAATGGGTCTCAGTAGAGGCTTGCGACTCAAAAGTAGCGGGTATCGGGGGCTGCGAAAGCACCTCACTGAGTACCGGCGAACTGGCGACTGGCTTAGGAGAAGCTTCGTCGGTTTTGGAGAGCGACAGTCTGTCTCTGTCTTTTTCTTTGCGTTTTTTTATGTACTCCAGTAGTTGGATTGCTAACCGATGACATTTCAGGGTAATTAAAACTTGAACCAAAATATTTCGAAGCAGAAATATACAGACGCTTAATATTGCGTTGGTTAAATCTAGCACAAAACCGACAGCAAGGCACGTTGTGATCTGGGCCTAGGCAAGGAATACAGTACAAATGAAAATCCTTATGAGGTATTTGCTTCCCACAAGTAATGCAGTTATTAACTTTTACTGACATCGGTAAGGAGCAAGAAAAAGTTTCCCCAACGAGGTACTTTGCTTTAGTTTGAAGACTTCGGTTCTGAAACTCTAATACGAAAATTTCAGGAGTCGGCCGACCGGCACTTGCGAACTGCTTCGGGCACCGCGTGGCAAGAAAGACTGAATAAAATGGCGTCTGCTGCATGTTTTATACCCCCTGATGACCTGACGTCATGGAAGAGGAGACAGCAACCGACGCAGGACCCAAGACTTTGTTATTCAGGCCGACTGAGGGCAACCTGCCAGCAGATTACCCAAATGTAATGACTGCAACAGTGAAACATGAACATCTGTATGCCCTTTGCCCTGCATAATGCTATGGCAGGAGCTAGGCATTTTGTGAAAACCCTTGCTGCAGTGGACAAACCAAAGGGAAGGCAGTAAATTGAAAATGGGAACAGGGCTCAACAAACCGTATTTCTTGTGATTTGGGTGTATGGGGACGTGGAGGTAAGCCTCCTTAGATCCAAAGTGGCGATGAAAGCTTGTGGTTGACAGTAGTGGAAGCAGGGCCTGTAGAAACAGCATTCTGAAAGAGGGGACTTTTAGATAAAGGTTTAGGATGGATAACGTCTCCAGGATTAGTCTCCATGGTCCTTTTTTGGAACTAGGAAAAGTCTGGAGTAGAAACCTTTTCCTTCTTGGCCTAATGGGATGGGTTTCTATGGTACCTTGAGCCCATAGATTCTAGATAATGTGTGGAATTAGGTAGAGTTGATTTTTATGTCTGAAAGGAATGCCCTGAGGGTTGTGTTTTTTCTGCCAGGATAGGAAATAGCTTTCCACTATTGCCAGCACAAAGCTGTCTGAGGAGATTTCCTTCCAGGGGGCAGACAGTGAGATACGGAAAGAGAGGGAGTAGGGCAAGGCAGTCACGCATTGCTGCCATTATTACTGTCCTGAAAGCACAATCTTTGGGCTGGTTGAGAAGAGGTAGTCCTTAAAGAAAGTTGTCTCCTTGTCCCTTTCCTATGCTTGCTAGAGGAAGGGGGGGGCATAGAATGAGCCCTTCTGACGTGGGATGTCTTAAGATAATTTCTGTAGAACTTTGGTATGGAGGAGATTAAAGGGTGTTTAATGTATTTCAGCTCTTTGCTTTTTCCATGAAAGAAGCTTTAAAATTGCATGTCACTGCTGGATCAAAGGGAACAAACACCAGTGACTGAAGAACAATGGTCAGATCCCATGGGGTAGAGTGTCTTTAAATGGAGGCTTTAAAAGCAGGGTTCCTTTGAGGAACACTTTACATAGCCTGTGAAATCAGAGGAAGTTCCCCAAAACCATTATGGAAGTTAGAAATAGCAGTTAATTGGACCTTAAACGTGGAGGCAGAAACCTTTTGATCAAAAAGAATGGCTAGAAATTCTAGAATTTTCTCCACAGGAGCAAAGAAGGGATCGAGATAGTTATAAACCCAGGTTGAAATTTTCTTCCACTTACTAAGGTAGTTTCCTAGTGGATGGTCTATGGGAAGCCAGCAGAATTTTTCAAACTGGGGAGGGTATATCATTATGCCTGGCGGCTAGCAGAATTGGAGGAACCAAGCTGTCAGCTTAAGATTTTGAAGATTGGAGTGCACCAGTCCCCCCAAGGGTGAGACAACAGGTCTGGAACTGGGTCCAGAATCCATGGACAGTTAACTACATAAGGCCATAAGGAGAACCAAATCTGCGGAGGCCAATAGGGTGCAATAAGGATCACTTTACTTCTCAACCTGGCTGCTTCCTTGAAAAAGTGGAATTAGAGGGAAGGGGAGAAAGGCATACAGAAGACCCGGGGGGCCAATCGAGGAGAGCATCTCCGACTCCCCATGAGGTGGAACTAGGGCAAAGTAGCTTCTGCACTTGTTTTGGGGTGATGGAAAAAGATCACAGCAAGGCTGGTCCCAGCGACAAAAAATCTTCCCCACTATCTTGGGATTGAGACCACTCATGAGGCAGTAGAATGCATCTGCTCAGTTTGTCTGCTATCACATTTGAACACCCCAGGATGAGCATTGCTATCAGAAAGCGGTCGGAGGAAATGGCCCACTGTCACATTGAGGGCTGTGACACACGGAGTAGGACTTGGTTCTCCCTTGTTGATGCACCACAATACAGACATGTTGTCTGAATTGCAATGGTTCCTAGGGGGAGGACAGACAAAGGTTTGCAATGCTAACAGCACTGCCCTCAACTCCAGGACATTGATATGCAGATTGGCCTCTACTGGGGACCAAGTACCTTGGACTGCTCTTCCCAGAAAATGCCTCTCCCACCCAATCTGGGAGGCATCCGTGGTCACAATGGTTTTGGGTTGAGGAGGGTCAAATGGACGGCCTTATAGGATTTTGTCTGATTCCATCCACCAGGATAGGTCCTTTTTGCAGAGACTAATTAGTATGGGGTAGTCCACTGGATTGGTTAGAATAGACCATTGTGATTCTAGAAGCCACTGTAGTAGCCGCATGTGGAATCTCATTAATGCGACTAGAGTGGTGGTCATTGCCATAGAACCCAACGCTTGAAGGACTAGTAGCGTTGGAATTTTGTTTATGGATAGAATAGGAGGTATTGGGATTATATCTTCTGTAATCTGTGCTGAGGAAGGGAGGCTACTCAATAGATGGCGTTCAGATGAGCTCTTATCAATTCTAGATCTTGAGAGCAGCTTGGCTGAGATTATTTTTGTTTGTGATGCCCAGGCACACGAACAAATACAGAACTCTGTTGCTTGAAGCAGTAGATGCCTGGAGGAAGCAGTGATGAGCCAGTTGTCTAGATATGGAAACACCCTGAATCCGTGAGTCTCAAGTGAGCTGTTACTGCTGGCATACATTTGAACACACTGGGGGCTACGGTGAGATCAAAGGGCATCACTCTGAATTTAAAGTGATTGGCTCCTAGCTGAAAGCGGATAAACCTTCTGGAGCATTTGTCCATCTTTATGTGGTAATAAACATCTTGCTGGTCTAAAGTCCATCCAATTGTTTTCCTCATAAGTTTAGACTCAACTGTGACCATCTGAATTTGGACTGTTGAACAAATTTGTTTAGAAGGCTGTGATCCAGAATAGGTCTCTAGTTCCCTGTCCTTTTTGGCACTAAAAATTAGAGTAAAATCCAGATCCTATCTGGTCTGGTGGGAGTTCTTGGATGTCTTTTCTAGCGTATTTTGCTTGGTCTCTCTGGATGGAACATCAGGGAGACTTGTTAGAGATCTGGGATAAAAGATGAAGGGGGATAGAATAACCTCTGGTTACAATTCTCTGCACACATGCATCTGTGGTTGTCACCAGGCTTTTACATGCAGAGAATCTTCCCCGGACTGATTCCAGAGGTAAGCAATTGGGCCCCCTTTCAAGAGGGCTGGTAGGGCTGGTCAGAAAGTCTCTGGGACCCTGATTATGTGGGCAAACTTTGCCTCAGAGTGGGCATCTTTCATTAGAGCTTCCCCCCTCTGCCCAGAGGGGGGGCCTCCACCACGTGCCCTGTAAAGGCCCTTGGGAATTTTTAAACCACATATTCACACTTCTCGGATTCCTAGAATAGGCGTGTTGAGGAGCAGAAAAAACGTATGCCCACAGCAGACAGGGTCTTCCCATCCTTCACACCTGGTTAGAGATTCTTTAACTTCGGGGCCGAACAAAAGATCCATCAAAGGGAGCATTGACGAAAGAAGACTTGAATGGCATCGCAAACCCATAAGTGCATCCAAGCATGTCATGGACAGCAACGCCTGAACCAGATGACCTAGTCGTCCTTTTAGCTGCATGTGAAATGAGTCTCATGGACGAGTTAGAAAGACTCCAGAGTAGCTAAGGCCACTTTCTTGGACCTTATCAGATACAGCTCCTGCTAGGGTGTCCGATAGTTTCTTGCTCAGATCCTCCGGAGCCTAGTGAAGTGTGCCAGAAAGTTCAAGGACCTTAAGGCGAAGGTTGATTATGCATAAACCTGCTTTCCAAATCTGTCCATTGCTCTAGACTCTGTTAGGGATAAACAGAGGAAGCTTCCTCAACCAGTTCCTTTTTGGTGGCTGCAGCTACCACCATGGCATCTACTGCTAACCCTTTAGCCCAATGTTGGTCATCCTCAGGTGCAGACAGAATCTTATCTGGTTTCTGGGGAACTGGTTCTATGGAGTCAGACTTCCAAGCCCACTGAGTGATCAGTTTAATGAGATAGTCAGTGGGAAGATGTAGATGGGCGAGAACCAAAGGCTTGCAAGTACACAGAATCAGAGATGGGGACTCTGCTTCGTTACCCCTCTGTTTAAATCTCAAGAATGTCTCCAAAGGAGACATCTTCTGGGGGTGACTGGGAGAAAAACCTCATCATGAAAATCAGTGTCTTCAGTGACAGACTCCTCAGGGAAGTCCAGGTGTTTCCTCTTGCACGTTTTCTTCCGAGAAGGCTCCTGAGCGGGTATGTCTGAGGTCTCAGAAGGGTGGTCCTCAGCTGGGATATCTTGCAACCTTGGAACTTGCTGTCTGGCGACAGAGATTGGTGGAAGCTCCTGGCACAAAGAGGTCAGGGGATGAAACTCCAGTACAGCACAAGACACTCGAGAGCCTGTAGTCGCCAATGCTCTCTCCATAGACTGGAAGGTAGCCCTCCCCCCTCAGAGGAGGAATGGGAGTCTGGAACGAAAAAATTTAGAACCGGGGGTCACAGCCCACCCTGACAGACCCACCTCCAAAGCCAGATCCGAGGAAGGACCCCCAGCTGCCAGAGTCCCAAGAGGTAAGGATGACCAAGTAAAATACATGAGTATACTCAAACCTCTTGGGCCCGACAGTGGAGTCACAATCTTGGGAATCCACTGGTTCCAAAGGAACTGAGGAAGACAGAGCAGAGTCCGGAAAGTACAGTTTTGTACCTACCATAAATGTAGATGTTAGAGTGCTAATACAGCTGCAGTCATAACAGGTGGGTTCTCCTGCCGTCAGGTCTAGGTCCGGCGTCTGTTGTCGTCGCTTCTTCCTTGACGTCAGTGTGACAGGGGTATAAAGGAACCAGCCAACGTCATTTTCTTCAGTTTTTCTTGCCCCAGATGTCAGGTGCCCCCAGAAGGAAAGCAATAATAAATTTGTGAGATAATGCAGTGCTATATAATCAAAAAAAAACAGTAGTTGCAAGCAAATACATCATAAATGAAAACCCCAATCAGGCTGTATGAGGATGTGTTAGCCTATAGGCCTGTCTCAAGAGGGGAAGGAGGGAGGGAAACCTGGACTGCAGCTGTATTAGCACTCGAACATCTACATTTATGGTAGGTACAAAACTGTACTATGTTCATCATGCATACAGCTGCAGTCATAACAGATGGGTAGAATCCCAAAGCTAATAAAGGGGTGGTAGGCACTAGCTGGAACTAGGAGGAGCCAAAATGCCCTGCAAGACTGCAGTGGCAAAGCCTGCTCTAGATTTGGAGTATAATGGTAGGTTGTAGTGCTTGGAGAAGGTATGCACAGAACTCCAAGTGGCTGCTTCCAAAATATCCTTGGTAGGAACTCCTCTGAGGAAGGCTGCAGAGATGGCTGTGGCCCTGGTGGAATGAGTTCTAATGCCTGTAGGAACAGTTTTGCCATGAAAGGAATAGCAAAAGCATATGCAGTGGGCTATCCATTTTGAGATTGTCTGTTTGGAAATTGGCTTCCCTTGAGCTCCTACCGCATAGGCCACAAGGAGCTGTTCTGATTTTCTGAAAGGCTTTGTTCTGTCCAAATAATAACGCTGCTGTCTGTGGATGTCCAAGGAATGTAGTAATCTCCCCCCTTTGTTTTGAGGATTAGGATAAAAAGTAGGTAAATGTATGGCCTGATTTAAAGCTACCCTGGATACCACTTTAGGCATAAAGGACGGGTTGGTTCGTAAGGAAACTCTGTCCTGATGGAAGATGATAAATGGCTGGACAGCCATGAGAGCCTGTAGTTCTGAAACTCTACGAGCTGAGGTGATAGCCAGAAGGAAAGCTGTTTTCCTCTCTTAAGGCCTCCAAGGGAGGCAAGGTCAATTTTTCCAGAATGAAATTAAGATCCCAAGCAGGTATTGGTTGTTTCCTTGGAGGCCTTAAATTCTTAGCCCCTCTGAGGAACTGTCTTAAGAGAGGGTGAGAGAATAAAGGTGGATCAGTGTTGTATTCTGCAGAAATGGCTGAGGCATGTATTTTGATGGATGAGAAAGTCAGTCCACTGCTTAGCAGTTCAGCCAAATATTGTAGTATTTGAGGTAAATTCAGTTTTCCAGGATCCTGGCCCTTTTTCTCATTCCAGACACAAAAACGTTTCCATTTTGCGGAGTAAGCTTTTCTAGTTGATGGCCTTCTGGCCTCCAAAATGACATCCTGCACCTCCTTGGAGAGTAGGGCCTGCTGAGATGCTAAGGAATCTTCCATGCGGCTAGATTGAGTGTTTTTAGCTGGCTGTGAAGAGTTTTGAAACTGTGCTGAGTCAGAAGAGGCATTAGAGGCAGGGTCCATGGTGGGGAATGCGTCAGGCTCCTCAGGAGTGGGTACCAGTGTTGCCTTGGCCAGTCCGGAGCAATGAGAATCATCCTTGGTCTGTCTGCTTTGGTCTTTAATAGAACTTTGGGCAGCAGAGGAAGAGGAGGGAAGGCATAAACTGTCATTGATGTCCAACTGAAAGAAAGAGCATCCACTCTCCAGGCCTTTGGATAGAAGATCCTTGAGCAGAATTTTGTCAATTGGTGATTCTTGTGGGAGGCAAAGAGATCTATGTCTGGCCTTCCCCATTCTTGGATTATTTCGGTAAAAACGTTTGGATGCAATCTCCATTCGTGTGGATCTGTCATAATCCTGCTTAGGTTGTCTGCCAGCGTGTTTTCCTTGCCTGGCAAATACTGTGCTTGTAGTTCCATTTGTAAGTCCATGGCCATGTTCCAAAGTGACACGGCCAGTCTGCATAGGGGTTAAGAATGTGTTCCTCCCTGTTTATGTACCACATAACTGTGGTGTTGTCCGTTCTTATCAATAATTGACCTGGTTGTAGAAGGTCCTTGAAAGCTATAATAGCATTTATTACTGCTAGCATTTCTTTTTGATTGATGTGAAGGTGCTTTTCTTTTTGGGACCATTTGCCCTGAATGCACCGATCTGTCATGTGCACCCCCCAGGCGTAGTCCGAGGTGTCTGTTGTGATGACTTGATTTGCTTGAGGCTTGCTGAATGGAAGACCTGTGTTTGTTTGACATGCTTGAGCCCACCACAGAAATTCCTTTTGCAGACATGGAATTAGTGGTACTATTGTTTCCAAACTGTGGCTGTGTTGAGACCATATGTTTTTCAAGTACCATTGTAGTTTCCTCATATGCAGCTTTGCACATGGGATTAGCAAGATGCAAGATGCCATGAATCCCAGAGCCTGCAGGATTTTCCTTGCAGTCAGCCTGGTGCAATTTGCTAGTGTTCTGAAGTATTGTATTAGTTGCCCCTGCTTCTCTGGTGTGAGGTAGGCCATCTGGGTGTTTGTGTCCAAATTGGCACCCAGGAAAATTATCTTCCGAGAGGGTATTAGCCTTGATTTCTTTTTGTTGACTGTGTATCCCAGAGATTTCAATAACATTATTACATAAGCCAGATGTTTCAGAAGAATGTGCTTGCTGTCCGCTTGGATCAGGCAGTCGTCCAAATAGGGGTATATTTGTATCCCTTGAAGTCTGCAGTAGGCAATTACTGATGCCAGGCATTTTGTGAATACTCTGGGCGCAGTAGATCAGCCAAAGGGCAATGCAGAGAATTGATAATGGGTTGAACCTGCAAGAAATCTGAGGTACCTTCTGCAATTTTGTCTGATTGGGACATGCAGGTATGCCTCCTTGAGGTCCAATGTTACCAGCCAAGACTCCTTGCCCAGCATGGGAAAAGGTTGCTGTAGAGTGAGCATCTTGAATTTTGGTATGAGTAGAAATGTGTTTAGGATGGATAGATCCAAAATAGGTCTCCAATCTTTTCCCTTCCTTGGCACCAGAAATAGCCTGGAATAAAACCTTGACCTTGTTCGTGCGTAGGTACCTCTTGAATAGCTTTCATGTTTATGAGATCTGTAATTTGCTTTTGTGCCTCTGCCCTTTGATTGTGTGGCAGGTTTGGCATGCCTCTCATTCTTGGAAGGGTGTGAAAATGGAATTTGTAGTCTCTGTTTATAATGTCCAGGATCCATTTGTCCTTTGTGACAACATGCCAATTTTTTGAAAATAATGCCAGCTTTCCTCCTAAGGGGGCTGCCATTTGAAACCTGGTTGGTTGCAGAGGGGAAAGTCATTGGGTTTGCTTTCTGAAGGATTGCGAGTTGTCCTCACCACCTCTTTGTATAGGAGCTTGCCATTGTCTGCCTCTATACGATCCTTGGGATTGTCCTCTGCTCCTCGGGCGCCTGTATCTGCCTCTTTGGGGTCTGTCTGTGGCAGGAAAGGACCAGTTTTTGGAAGGCCAATTTCTACTAAAACGTGGGGGTTGAACCTGTAGAAATTCTTTCACAGTTTGCATTGATTTAGCCTTTTCCTCCATTTTCCTTAATACCTCCTCCACATTAGCACCAAATAGTACATCCTTTTGAAGAGGGGCGTCTAGTAATTTAGCTTTGACATGATCAGGCAAGGCTTGTTCCTTGAGCCAGGCATGCCTACGTATGACTGATCCTGTAACAGCAGCTCTACATGAGGCCTCTAGAGCATCAAAAACCACATTGTAAGGTATGCTTACCCACTTGTTCTGCACTATGCATCAAATCCTGCAACTCCTTCAAGTCTGGTTGTTCAGGTTGTAACATTTTACTCTTCAATTGTGATAACAAAAACTGTTGGTATTTTAGCATATGAAACTGACAGTTTAAGGCCCTCATGGATAAGGTAGCCGAGGTCTATACCTTTTTTCCCCACCTTTCTAAGGAACTGGAATCTCTCTTGGAAGGCAATGGATTTTTGGCAATGGAGGCCTTAACTCCCTTGGGGCCCTTGTGAGATGGTTTCTGGGTCAGCAGCATGGCTTTTGTAAAGAAATTGGTGTGAGTCAGGAACCCTGTAGTACCTGTCAAGCTTAACTGGAGCTGGAGGTAGAGAGTCCGGGTTAAGGCAGGCCTCAGAGTAAACATCATCTAGGATGTTCAAGACAGGAGGTATAGTCAGAGGCCTATGCTGAGGTAAAGAGAAATTCCCTGAGCCTTTTCTTGGAATCTGAATAATCCTGGCCTTCCCAGTGGAAGCGTTCCCTTAAGGTATGCAAAGTTTCCCCAAATGAGTAATCCTTAGGGGGGGATACAGAAGGGATGTACTCCTCCGCATCAGAGTCTTCAAAAGGGGAGTAAGAATGTTCCTCATCAGAGTGCTCTGAAATAATGGAGCCCTGATCAGAGGAGGGGGAATCTTCCTCCACTCTTGGCCTTTTGTCAGGGGGGGGCTGAGAACCTCTGATTAGAGTAAGTAAATCCTCAGCCATTTTAAGCATCTGTTTCTTAGGCATGGGGCCTGGAAATGGGCCCTGTGTAGCTGGTCTCAGAGTGCATGGTTGCTTTAGACTTTGTGAAAGCCTTGATGGAGAAAGAAGAGGAAGGTCTGAAGACACCTTGAGTGGAGGTGGACCTGTCCACATTCTGAGTTTCAACGCCAAGAGTGGCTTCGGTATCTGTAGTCGGGGTGTGGGCCAAGGAGCCTGCGACCAGACACCGTCAAAGAAGTGTCGTCGGTAATCAGGAGCTGCGTAGGTGCCTCACTGAGAACCGGACCACGTGTAGTCAGTCCTTGTCTTTGCGTTTTTTAGACAAAACCGGAGTCTGAGTATCCGACGACATAGTATAATTAAATGCTTTCCCAAAATAATGCTGGGCGTACTCCGCCCGACGCTTAGTGCGTTTGTTGAATGTAGCACAAAAGCGACAGACGAGACGTCATGGTCTGGGCCTAAACAAGGTATACAGAGGGAATGGAAATCCTTATGCGGTATTTGCTTCCCACAAGAAATACAATTAACTTTGTCCGACATCGGTCTGAGGCAAGAAAATTTTCCCCAACGGGGTACTTGGCTTAAGAAGACTTCGGTTTCCAAATTTTGTAATTTCATGAGCTGGCCGACCGGCACTTGCGAACTGCTTCTGCTTCGGGCACCGCGCGGCAAGAAAGACTGAAGAAAATGGCGTCGGCTGGTTCCTTTATACCCCTGTCGCACTGATGTCAGGGAAGAAGCGACGACAACAGATGCCGGACCTAGACTTTGGAATTTGGCCGACCGAGGACCCGCCTGACGGCAGGAGAACCCATCTGTTATGACTGCAGCTGTATGCACGATGAACATCTGAAGGCAAGGGGGTGATCGGTGCCAGAGCAATAGGAACCCGAGTGGTTGGAGTGGGGAGCTTTAAAGCCTTCCAAGGAGGACACAGGAGGAAGTACAGTTTTGTACCTACCATAAATGTAGATGTTAGAGTGTACACCCTGCTGCAATCACACTTTGGTTACCCTGTCGTCAGGCGGTCCCGCAGTCGGCTGGAATTCCAAAGTCTTGGTCCAGAGTCGGTTGCTGTCGCTTCTTCCCTGACGTCAGTGCGCCAGGGGTATATATAATGCAACAGACGCCATTTTCTTCAGTTTTTCTTGCCCCAGATGTCAGGTGCCCCCAAAAAGGTGGTCAGTAATTAGTACCAAATTGAGTAAACTTGCACAAACACAAAATCCCTTCAGCTATAAGCAAATACATCAGGAAGGTATTGAAGAGATTTAGCCAGTAGGTCAGAGGGGATGGAGGGAGGGTAACCTGGACTGCAGCAGGGTGTACACTCAAACATCTACATTTATGGTAGGTACAAAACTGTACTATGTTCATCGTGTTACCCTGCTGCAGTCATCACACTTGGGTTGAATCCCAAAGCTAAGGATGGGTGGAGGTATCAGAGGGTTAGAGGAGGCTAGAAGGCCCTGCAGAACTGCAGTGGCGAAACCCGCCCTGGTCTTGGAGTAAAGTGGTAAGTGATAGTGTTTGGTAAAGGTGTGTACTGAACTCCAAGTTGCAGCTTCCAAAATCTCCTTGGTTGGAACCCCCCTGAGAAAGGCTGTAGAAGTAGCTGTTGCCCTGGTAGAGTGGGGCCTAATGGTAGCAGGAACTGGTTTTCCATGATGGGTGTAGCAAAAACGTATGTAATGACCAATCCATTTGGAAATGGTTTGCTTTGATATAGCCTTCCCTTGAGAAGCTGTAGCATAGGATACAAAGAGCTGGTCAGATTTTCTGAAAGCCTTAGTTTTGTCCAAGTAGTAATGAAGTTGCCTGTGAATGTCCAAGGAATGCAGGAGTCTCTCACCTTTGTTCTGTGGATTTGGGAAGAAGGTGGGTAAGTGGATAGTTTGATTTAAAGCCACACTGGAAACCACCTTAGGCATAAAGGAAGGATTAGTTCGTAGAGAAACCCTGTCTTGATGAAAAATGAGGAAAGGTTCCACTGCCATTAATGCCAGAGACTCTTCTAACTGAAGTTATTGCTAGCAGCAGGGCAGTCTTCCATGATAGGAACTGAAGATCTGCAGAGAAAGCTGGTTCAAAGGGAGGTAGCATTACTTTTTCCAGAACGAAATTGAGGTCCCATGTTGGTGTAGGTGCTCTCCTGGGTGGTCTAATGTTTTTTGCCCCTCTGAGGAACTGCCTTAGAAGTGGATGCGAAAATAAGGGTGGATCCGTGTTGTAGTGGGCCGAAATAGCTGAAGCATGGATTTTAATGGAGGAGAAAGTCCTTTGTGCAACATCTCCGTTAAATACTGTAGAATGTGAGGCATGTGATGCTGAATTGTGTCTTGGCCTTTAGATTGGTTCCAGGAACAAAACCTTTTCCATTTGTCCGAATAAGCCTTCCTGGTGCTTGGCCTCCTAGCTTCCAGAATAACATCCATAACTGCTTGGGAAAGAGGAGCTGGCTGGATGCTTAGTTGATTTGCCATGCAGCCAGATTTAAGGTTTTGAGCTGGCTGTGAAGAATCAGATTGTTTTGTTGTGTGAGTAAATGGGAAATTTGTGGTAATATCCATGGTGGGCCGTGGGCCATATTCCTCAATAGCAGGTACCAGTGCTGGCGTGGCCATTCTGGGGCTATGAGAATCAGTCGAGGTCTCTCCTTTTTGACTTTCAGAAGTACCTTTGTGAGGAGAGGCAATGGAGGGAAGGCATATACTGTCAGGTTTTTCCAACTGAAAGAGTGCGTCCACTTTCCACGCTTGATGGTGACGTGCCCTTGTACAACATTTTGTTTGATAGTTTTGAGAGCTGGGAAACAGGTCTATGTCTGGAAGGCCCCATTTTTGAGTTATCATTGTAAATACTTGTGGATCTAGTTTCCACTCGTGGGGATCCATGATGTTTCTGCGGAGGTAGTCTGCCAATGTATTCTTCTGTCCTGGCAGGAATTGAGCTTGTAAGTGAACTTGGTAAGCCAGAGCTGTGTTCCATAAGGTCACTGCTTGCCTGCACAGAGGGTAGGAGTGGGTACCCCCCTTGTTTGTTTATGTACCACATTACTGTGGTGTTGTCCGTCTTTATTGTCAGTTGTCCTGGATGTAATAGATCCTTGAAGGCTGTCAGAGCTTTCTGTACAGCTAGCATCTCTTTTTGATTGATGTGCAGATTCCTTTGATCTGCAGTCCATACGCCTTGAACGCACTGTCCTGCCATGTGAGCCCCCCAGGCATAATCTGATGCATCTGTTGTGATAGTTTGCCTGGCTGGGGGCAAGGTGAAAGGCCGACTTGTTGAGGTGACATGCCTGTGACCACCATAGAAACTCCTGTTGCAGGCAGGGAATGAGAGATATCATTGTGTCCAAGCTGTGGCTGTGTTGAGACCATACGCTTTTTAGGTACCACTGTAATTTCCTCATATGCAGCTTTGCAAATGGTATTAGTAGTATGCAAGATGCCATGAAGCCCAAGGCCTGCAGAATTTTTCTTGCAGTTAATTGGGCATTTGTTGCCATTGTTTTGAAATATTGAGTCAGTTGTAGTTTGTCTGGCGTCAAATAAGCCTTCTGGGCCATTGTATTCAAGCTGGCACCCAGGAATGTCATTTTGTGAGGGTACTAGTTTTGACTTCTTTTCGTTTACTGCGTACCCCAGGCAATTTAGTAGATGTTTCACAAAAGCCAGATGATATAATAGAATGTCCTTGCTTTCTGCTTGGATGAGGCAGTCGTCCAGGTATGGGTATATTTGAATTTCTCTGTCTGCAGTATGCAATTACTGGTGCCAGGCATTTTGTGAAGACTCTGGGCACAGTAGATAAGCCAAAGGGCAGTGCAGAGATTTAGTAATGGGTTGAACCTGCAATGAAACGGAGGAATCTTCTGCAACTTTGTCTGATAGGGACATGCAGGTATGCCTCCTTGAGGTCCAACGTTACTAGCCATGCTTCCTTGCCCAACATGGGAAGAAGCTGCTGTAGTGTTAGCATCTTGAATCTGGGTACTTGCAAGTAGGTGTTTAGAATTGAAAGGTCCAGAATTGGTCTCCAGGCATTGTCCTTTCTGGGCACTAGAAAAAGTCTTGAGTAAAATCCTTGACCTTGCTCTTGAGTAGGTACCAGTTGAATGGCTCTCATGTCCATGAGAGCTGTAATTTGTTTTTGTGCCTCTGCCCATTGATTTTGTGGCAGATTTGGCATTCCTCTTTTCATTGGCAAGGTGTGAAAATGGAATCTGTATCCTCGTAAAATTATGTCTAGGACCCATTTGTCCTTTGTGACAATGTGCCAGTTGTCTGAAAAAAGTGCGAGTTTTCCTCCCAAAAGGGCTGCCAAGAGAGCGTTGTTTGGCCAAATGAGGTGCAAGTCATTGAGTTTGCCTTCTGGTAGATTGGGACCTGTCTTCTCCTCCCTTCTGTGTTGTAGTGCCCCATTGGCGAGGTTTATACTGGGCTTGTGGTTGTCCTCTGCCTCTTGGGCGTCTGTATTTACCCCTCTGTGGTCTGTCTGTAGCTGGAAAGGACCAATTTTTTGTTGGCCAGTTTCTGCTGAAGCGAGGGGGCTGTACCTGTAGGAAATCTTTGACTGTCTGCATAGATTTTGCCTTGTCCTCCATTTTCTTTAAGACGACTTCTGATTCAACTCCAAAAAGAACATCCTGCTGTAAGGGAGCATCTAGAAGTTTTGCTTTAACATGATCAGGTAGAGTTTGTTCCTTTAACCAAGCATGCCTACGTATAACAGACCCAGTGACAATTGCTCTGCAGGAGGCCTCCAAAGAATCAAACCCACATTGTAGGGTATGTTTGCCCACTTGTTCAATGGCATGCAACAGCTCCTGCATTTCTTTCAATTCAGATTGTGATTGTAGAGGGAGAGTGGTCATTTTTTGCTTTAACTGAGAGATTAGAAATTGCTGATACTTAAGCATGTAAAATTGGCAATTAAGTGCCTTCATAGCTAGAGTGGCTGAGGTGTAAACATTTTTCCCCACCTGTCTAGTGCTCTGGAATCCCTCTCAGAAGGTACAGGATTTTTAGCCATAGAAGCCTTAGCCCCCTTGGAACCCTGGGAGATTGTCTCTGGGTCAGCAACAGGGCTTTTGTAAAGAAATTTGTGGGAATCAGGCACTCTATCTGTCAGGCTTAGCCGAGGAGGAGGAAGAGAGTCAGGGTTAAAACTGGATTCTAAGTAATCATCATCCACAATGTCTAAAACTGGTGGGATGGCAAGAAGTGGTCTGTGTTGGGGGAGTAAAATAAACTCTCTGAGCCTTTTCTTAAGAGTCAAAGTAGTCCTGACCTTCCCAGTGAAAATGTTCCCTCATAGAGTGTAAAGTTTCCCCAAAGGAGTAGTCTTCAGGAGGAGAAGCTGAGGGAATGGAATCCTCAGCATCAGAATCTTCATAAGGGGAGAAAGAGTAATCTTGGTCCTCAGAGGAGTCTGAAGAAATGGACACTTGTTCAGAGGATGCATAATCTTCCTCTTGTCTAGGCCTTTTGTCAGGAGGGGGCTGGGAACCCCTGATTAAAGTGATCAAATCTTCAGCCATTTTGAGCATCTGTTTCTTAGGCATGGGGCCTTGAACAGGGGACTGAAGTGCAGTCTTTTTTGATTTAATAGGAGTCTTCATCTTAGAAAACGATTTAATAGTGAGCGTAGTCGGTCTGAAAACGCCTTCAGAAACAGATGGCGTTTCTGCAGGACCATCTTTTTCAGCAATGTCGTCGGTAGGGCCTGCACTAAATGGCTGCGTCAGTCCGGTACATTCCTTCAAAAATTCTGAAGCGGTCTCGGGTTCCAGATCTGCTGTAGTCAGGGGCTGCGGAGCCTCACTGAGGACAGGAGACAGGGCCAGTCGAGGCCTCGGAATCTGGCTTAGGCCTGGGCTGTCTGTCCTTATCCTTGCGTTTTTTTTGTGCACGCCGGTAGTCAGTTGCTCCCACGGCATGGTGTAGTTAAATTTCCTACCGTAGTGTCGTGCGAAATCAAAGAGTCTTTTAATAGTACGCTTATTAAACCTAGCACAAAAACGACTAGTGACGTCGTGTTCTGGGCCTAGGCAAGGTATGCAATAAGAATGAAAATCCTTATGAGGTATTTGCTTCCCATAAGAAATACAATTCACTTTTTCTGACATCGGCCTGAGGCAAGAAAAGTTTCCTCAATGGGGTACTTAGCTTTACAGAAGACTTCGGTCTGAAAATTGAAAATCTCAGTAGTCTGCCGACCAGCACTTGTGAACTGCTTCTGCTTCGGGCACCTTGCGGCAAGAAAGACTGAAGAAAATGGCGTCAGTTGCATTACATATACCCCTGGCGCACTGACGTCAGGGAAGAAGCGACAGCAACCGACGCCGGACCAAGACTTTGGAATTCCAGCCGACTGCGGGACCGCCTGACGACAGGATAACCCAAGTGTGATGACTGCAGCAGGGTAACACGATGAACATCTGGTGGAGTCCTGAGAGAAAACATCCCTGCTCCAGGAGGGAGAGGAGGTTGGAAGGAAGTAAAAAGACCCCTATCAATGAGGAGCTGGTCCACCTACCTCACCATATCAACTTCAGTAAGATTCCTGGAGGAGCGAACATACAATCCAGAAGGAGATTCCAGTCTTTCTCCAAAGGGACTTGGAAGCTGACCAAAGTAGTAGTCAATGGAAAATACTTTGTCCTGGGTGTATAAAGAGGATCAATTTTCGGCATGGGGGGGGGGGTATTACCTGCTAAGGTACAGAAGGCAATGCCGGCACTGACTTGGAAACTAAAGCCAATGCTGAAGGCGGCGAGGTGGCTGGTGCCAAAGCCTGTTCAGACAGCTTTGGAACCAACAGAGGGGGGACTTTTGTTTCAATGTCAGTGCAGATGGAGATGGCCGCACAGAAAGGCAAGATTTGGTACCAGAGGCCTTTGGAGACTTATCGGCCTTGGATAAAGCTTCTTCAAAGAGGGTCTTAATAAACCCCTTCAAGAATGACCTTGTTATAGCAACCTACCAAGCCTCTAGTACTGAAGGCCTGGCAGATGGAGCACTGTCTAATGTGGAGCACCTGGACAAAACACAAGCCGAATGCCAGTCATGGTTAGGCGATTTTTTGGCTGCGGTCCTGGCACTGCTTAAATCCAGTTGTGCCTTTGGACTTATCTGCCATATTGACAAGTGGCAGAAAAATCAACAGCCACACTACACACACAGAAGGCAGACAGAAAAAAAAAAAAAAAAGGAAAGATTCTACCAACAATGGTGGAAAGAACTACTAAACAGTAGAGAGAAAGGAAAACTACCAACGATGGTAGAGAAGGGAATACCAATGGTATAAAAAGTACAGCTATTAGTGATGGTAGGAAAAGAATACCAACTGGTACAGAAATGCACTCAAGTGAAAAAAGTGGGTAGAGAAGAGAAAAAACGAGTTCTATAGCAAAGAAAGGTAGAAAGACTAATTTTAAATATTACTTGGCAACGAGGGCAGAGTCGGCTGACGTGTCTTGCTATCACAGTAGCAAACAAGACTGGAAGTGAATTGGAGAGTTGCATTGTGGGTAGAGTACTAGCTGAACAGATTTTTGGCTGGAGCGAGCTGTATAATGTCTGAACCGGTTCAGAGGATCAGAACTTTCTACCAACACTCGAATAAATGAAGATTGACATTAGATCCACTGTTAGAAAGATTATAAGCTATAATTGCTCCGGGTTATGGTATCACGGCCAGTCTATCTTTACTCCTTTATGCAAATTTGTTGCTTTATCATCACTATACAAACTGAGAAATTATTCAAATTTAAATAAAAAATAAGGCAGCCAAGCATGGCTAAAGAACATTAATTTATTAAAAACAAGTGGTAAGCTCTTTCATGCAGAAACACTGCACTTCAGACCAACATAATAAAAAAACAAGCAACACACTTAAATAGAATCAATTAAAAACAAAAAACAATTAGTGTTTCAAAGGGCATGCCTTTAAAACAGGCTTTAAAGGTACACATCCATTCACCCCTTGTGGTCTATGTGCAGTAAGCCTAATTATCCATTTGGATTCCGTCAAACACAGATAGGTGTTGATAGGCGAGGTGAAGATATGAGGAATAAACCTGAATTGGAGGAATCCAAATGGATTATTAGGCTTACTACACACAGCACCAGGGTTGAATGGATGTGTACCTTTAAAGCCTGTTTTTAAAGGCACACCCTTTGAAACACTAATTGTGTTTAATTGATTTTATTTAAGTGTGCTACTTGTGTTTTTCTATTGGTCTGATGAAGTGTATTGTATCTGCATGAAAGCACTTAACACTTGTAATTTAATAAATTAATGTTCTTTAGCTGTACTTGGCTGCCTTGTTCTTTTTATTTGCATTTGTCTTTGGTACAAGGCAGCCTTTATCTGCTTGGTTGGCTTTTTTATTGAAATTATTCAAATTTGTCAATATTTCAGGGAACAAGGTTAAGAAAAAAACAAGTTACAATTAAATTCAATTCCTCTTCAGATCAGGAGTTAAGGTTTCCTTTTCTCCCCTCACCAACATGATTTAGACAATATATAATTCACAGAACTGTGAACCTCACATTGGCAAGAAAATATCAGTGCAGGGGACTAAGAATGGATTTCAACAGAAGTGATATCTGTTTTTTCATGTGCTTTATACATTTCTTCACAATATGGTTCCCACTCCCTTCTCAGCAGGATGGCAACCTTTTTTATGATCTAATGAGAAGATAAGGGGGGGTCTAAAGACTTAGAACCCTAGAGCACCCTCAAATGGGCAAAGAACAGAGTTCAATCTCCCCAAATGCATAATCAGCCTGGAAGCCTACTCTGCAGGGCCAGTTATGGGATATGTGGATCTTATCAAAGCCTACTTATGCCAAGGCGCAGGCAAAGCAGAAGTACTTAGTCCATCAAAGGCTACTTAGGTAAGTCAATTGTCCAGGCTTTAGTTGAAGTCTCTACTTATGTGTTTATCCAGGGCATGGGACTCTGGATCCAAATCAGTAGAGTGCTTAAAATAAGTTATTTACCATAACATTCCATCTGTGTTGTTGCCTCTCACTTGCTCTTCAACTTATGTTTTTAAGATCAGAGCATCAGATCCAACTTGGTCGCACACCAAAGATGAAGGCTCCAACATTTAAGCTCCTCCCCTATCAATGATTTTCCTCTTCTCCAAATCCCTCAGATCGAGTCTGCTCAGCATACATCATCATATAAACATAAAGAGGAAGAAATTACTTAGAAATAAAAGAACCAGCCAGGTGGGGATACTTCAGGAGCCCAAAGAACATAAGTATGTGTTCAAATAATTCCTGTTAGGTCCTTCAAAAGGCACGGGGATGGAAGGAGGGAAGGTTAAAGAGCAAATGAAACATAAATGGAAAGAATAGTTGTGTAAAATCTTACCATAACCATAAACGTCCTTCTCTTCCATGTTGCAGTATTATAGTTGTGGGATTTCCTGCCCTCAGGCAACTCGTATGTCAGCTCCTATACAAAAGCTTCAGCTTGGCTGTTGCAGTGTGTGTGGGACATCAGACGCAAGGCCATAAACCAGGGGCCTTAAATGTGATGTCTGTATGCACAGTCCTCAGAACTTGAAGGCCAGCAGGTAGAGAAGGCCCAGAAGGAGGAATGCCAGTGGGGACAGGTGAGTGACCTTGGAGTCCTACAGTAGCATAGATAGGTCCAGGTATTAGCTGGGAATAAAGGAGAATGAATTGGGGGTAAAGGTGGGTGAAAAGCAATACTGCAACATGGAAGAAAAGGACATCTATGGTTATGTTAAAATTTTACACAACTATTCTATGTCCTATTCCTATGTTGCAGTATTCTAGTTGTGGGCGAGTACCACAGCTTAGATGGAAGAGAGGGCGATGGATGCTTTAGAAGATTCTACAAAGCCCTGTAGGATTGCCCTGGCGAATCCTATCCATTCTCTGGAGACTTGGTCAAGTTTGCAATGTTTGTTGAAAGTGTGGACAGTGGACCATGTGGCTGCTTCCAAAATGGATGCTGTGTCCAGACCCTTTATGAAAGCCTTGGAGGCGGCCACTCCTGTAGTGGAATGGGCCTTTACTCCCACTGGGGTTTTTTCCATGGTGGGAGTAGCAGACAAATGGTTTTCCTGATCCAGCATGTAACGGTTTATTTGGAGACTGCCTTGCCCAGAGCTCTGGGATGGAAGGAGACAGTTCGTAGAGATTTCCTAATGGTTTTGGTTTTGTCCAGGTAGAATATTAGTTGCCTGTGCACATCCAAGGAGTGCAGTATCCTCTCCCCTTCATTAATGTGAGAGGGAAAGAAAGTGGGGTAGATGAATAGATTGGTTTAGAGACAGGTCATTAACCACCTTGAGCATAAAAGGAGGGATTGTTTTTGTGGAAGGTGGTGCAATGGGGTAGACCATTAAGGCCTGCAACTCTGACACCCTTCTGGCTGAAGTGATAGCCAGCCAGGACAGTTTTCCATGTACACATCTGTAGGGAAGAAGTCCCAGCCGGTTCAAAAAGGGTGCTAGGTAAGTTTTTCCTGGATGTAGTTAAAGACCCAGGGCAGGGATAGGCTTCTTTGGCAGTCTCATGTGTAAGACCCCTTTAAGGAAGACTTTATGTCGAGCCTGGCTAGCAAGGGGGGATCAAGGGGCAAGCAGGCTGATAAAGCAGAAAGGTGTATGTTCACTGAATAGGAAAGTCCAATTTTAATCAATTGACACACAAGCAAGAAAGTACAGTTTTGTACCTACCACAAATGTAGATGTCCGAACAGGATAGCATCGGCAGTCCTTACAAATGGGTTGTCCTGTCGTCAGGCAGCCCTTCGGTCGGCCGGATTCCAAAGTCTGGGTCTGGCCTCGGCTGGTGTCGCACTTCACCCGACGTCATCTCTGCTGGTCTTCGGGTATAAAGGCATCAGCCGACGCCATTTTCCTCAGTGTTTCTTGCCCCAGATGCCAGTTGCCCTCTTGGTAAGCTAAATTTTTGGATAAATGCCAATGTTTCCAAAAAAGTAGAAGGCAGACAAAATAAGCATGTATGTACATATATACAAACAAATACACCATAAGAGATCCCCCCCCAGCTAGCTATTAGGTGGGTAAATACCCTAGGAGTACCACAGAGGGGAAGGAGGGAGGGTAATCCTGACTGCAGATGCTATCCTGTTCGGCCATCTACATTTATGGTAGGTACAAAACTGTACTATGTCCTTCAAGGATGCATCTGCAGTCCTTACAAATGGGTAGAATACCATAGCCAAACTAGGGGAGGAGGAAGAAGAATTATGGTGTAGTTAGGATCCCTTGCAAAACAGCAGTGGCAAACCCTGCTCGGGATCTAGAGTATAGAGGTAAGTTATAATGCTTGGCAAATGTATGCACGGAGGTCCAAGTAGCAGCCTCAATAATGTCCTTGGTAGCCACTCCTCGTAAGAAAGCTGTGGTAGTGGCTGTAGCCCTTGGAGAATGAGGCCTTATGTTCTGTGGAATTTGCTTTCCATGGTAGGAGTAACAGAATCTTATGCAATTTCCTATCCACTTGGAGATTGTCTGTTTGAAATTGCTTTTCCTTCCCTTCCTGTTGCATAAGCTACTAGAAGCTGGTCAGTTTTTCTATTGCCCTTGGTTCTGTCCAGGTAGTAGCGCAACTGTCTATGTACATCCAAGGTATGCAGCAGTCTTTCCCCTGTTCTGTGGATTGGGAAGAAGGTAGGTAGGTGGATTGCCTGGTTTAGAGACACTCTGGATACCACCTTAGGCATAAATGTAGGATTAGTTCTCATGGACACTATCTTGATGGAAGATTAGGAAGGGTTGTACTGCCATTAAGGCCTGTAGTTCAAACCCTTCTTGCTGAAGTAATTGCCAGTAGGAAAGCAGTTTTCCAGGATAGGTGTTGAAGATCTGCTGTTGCTGCTGGTTCAAATGGAGGGAGTGTCAATTTTTCTAGTACAAAGTTCAAGTCCCAGGCTGGTAATGGTGGTTTCCTAGGAGGTTTTACATTCTTGATTCCTCTGAGGAACTGCCTGAGTAGAGGATGTGAGAAGACAGGGGGATCGAAGCTGTATTCTGCAGAAATAGCTGATGCATGTATCTTGATGGAGGAATAGGACAGGCCTGTATGGAGAAGCTCTGCCAAATACTCCAGGATGTTGGCAATATCTATCTTTGACACATCTTTCCCTCTTTCAGTACTCCAAATGACAAACCTTTTCCATTTTCCTGCATAGTTCCTTCTTGTTGAAGGTCTGCGGGCCTCAAGGATAATGTCTTTAACCCTTTGGGATAAATCTGGGTTAGTTGCTCCTATGTAATGTTCCAGGCAGTCAGTTGCAGGGTTTTCAGGTTTGGATGCAGGATGTTGTAGTCGCTCTGAGTTAACATCAAAGGAATCAGGGGTAGTGTCCACGTCCCCGAGACATGCTTCTAAGCAATGGGTACCAATGTTGTCTTGGCCAATTTGGAGCTATCAGAATTATCCTTGGACGTTCCTCTTTGATTTTCAGTAGTACCTTGTGCATCAAAGGAAGAGGTGGAAATGCATATGCTGTCAGGCCTTTCCAACTGAAGGATAGAGAGTCCACCTTCCAAGCAAGTGGGTGGTATGTCCTTGTGCAGAATTTCTTCAGCTGGTGATTGAGTGGGGATGCGAGTAGATCTATTTGTGGCATTCCCCATTTCTTTGTGATGACCTTGAAGATGTCCGGGTGTAGCATCCATTCGTGAGCATCCGAGGTAGTTCTGCTTAACATGTCTGCTAGGATGTTTTCTTTTCCCGGTACAAATATTGCCTGTAACAATGTTGTAGCTCAGAGCCATATTCCATAGGTCCAGAGCCATTCGACATAGGGGGTATGAATGAGTGCCTCCCTGTTTGTTGATGTACCACATATGACTGTGGTGTTGTCTGTCCTTATCATCAATTGGCCTTCTTTGAGGAATGGTCTGAAATTCTGGATTGCTAGTTTTACTGCCAGCATTTCTTTTTGATTTATGTGCAGGTGCAGCTGGTCTGGAGTCCATAAGCCTTGAATGCATTTGTCCAACATGTGGGCCCCCCAACCTAGGTCTGAGGCGTCCGTTGTGATGGTTTGGCTTGCTTGAATGTTGTGGAAGGACAAACCTGGGTTTGCCTGGCATGTTTGAGCCCACCATATGAATTCTTGTTTCAGGCATGGGATTAGTGGTATTTCGGTTTCTAAGCTGTGCCTGTGTTGAGACCATAAATTCTTTAGGTACCACTGTAGCTTTCTCATATGCAGTCTGGCATGGGGGACCAGGATTATGCAGGATGCCATGAAGCCCAAGGCCTGCAGTACTTTCCTTGCTGTTAGTTTGTTCTGCTTTGTTAATGCCAAGAAGTAAAGAGGAAGTTGTTCTTGTTTTTCTGCAGTTAGGAATGCCATCTGTTTTACTGTGTCCAATTCTGCACCCAAGAATGTTCTTGTTTGGGATGGTATCAGTCTTGACTTTTTTAAATTGACTGTGTATCCCAGGGCTTGTAGTAAGCAAATGACTCTTTGTAAGTCTTGTGTCAGCTTGCTTTTGTTGTCCGCTTGTATCAGGCAGTCGTCCAGGAATGGATAAATTAGGATTCCTGTAGCCTGCAATGAGCGATTACTGATGCCAGGCATTTCGTGAACACTCTGGGTGCAGTAGATAAGCCAAAGGGCAATGCTGAGAATTGATAATGCTCTGATCCTGCAAGAAATCTGAGGTATCTTCTGCAATTTGGTCGTATGGGGACGTGCAGGTATGCCTCCTTGAGATCTAGAGTTACCAGCCAACACTCCTTGCCCAGCATGGGAAGAAGTTGCTGTAGGGTCAGCATTTTGAATTTTGGAACAATGATGAATGTGTTTAAAGCGGACAGGTCGAGAATAGGTCTCCAATTTTTCTCTTTTCTTGGTACTAGGAAAAGTCTGGAGTAAAATCCTTTGCCCTGTTCTGTAGGTGGTACCCTTTCCACAGCTCTCATCTTTGTTAATTGAGCTATTTGTTTTAGGGCTTCTGTCTTTTGATTTGGTGGTAGGTTTGGCATTCCACTTTTTACTGGTAAAGTGTGGAAATGAAACCTGTAGCCTTGGTCTATAGTTTGCAAAATCCACTTGTCTGTGATATAGTGCCAGTTTTTTGAAAATAAGGCTAACTTTCCGCCTAAGGGTGCTGCTATTTGTTCCCTGGTAGGCGGTGTCAGAGCCAAGTCACTGTGATTGTCCTGTTGCAGTGGTAGTGGTTGTGTCTGTGCCTCGTTGGTTATTGCCTTGCCACTGACGTCCTCTGTAGGCACCTCCTCTGGATTGATTTCTGCCTCTGGAACGTCTATTCCTGCCTCTCTGAGATTTAGAGGAGTCTGGAAAGGACCAATTTTTGGAAGGCCAGTTCCTGCTAAACCTTGGGGGCTGAACCTGTAAGAAATCTTTAACTGTTTGTACAGATTTTGCCTTCTCTTCCATTTTCTTCATTACTTGTTGGGCAGGAGGACCAAATAGACTGACCTTATCCGTAGGAGCATCTAAAAGCTTTGTTTTAACATGATCCGGCAAGACCTGCTCTTTCAACCATGCATGCCTTCTTATAACTGTGCCAGTCATGGCTGATCTAAATGAAGCCTCCAGTGCATCATAGCCACATTTTAAAGAATGGTTACTAACCTGCTGAATGTTATTCACCATTTCTAAAACATATTTCTTATCTAAGGAATCATCAGAGGACAGTTTCTTAGTTAACTGATCAAGCATAAACTCTTGGTATTGGATCATATGAAACTGACAGTTCAAAGCTCTAGCTGAGAGAGTAGCAGAGGTGTATACTTTTTACCCCATCTCTCTAAGGACCTGGATTCCCTTTCAGAAGGAGAGGGTTTTAGCCGAGGTCGAGGCTACTGCCTTAGGCCCCTGGGAGATAGTCTCAGGATCTGCAAGAGGAGCCTTGTATAAGTGGTGATGAGTGTCCGTACCCTGTAAAACCTATCGGGCTTGGCAGGGGCTGGAGGTAAAGTATCAGGAGCAGTGCAAGCATCATTGAATGCATCATCCACAACAGGAAGAACTGGAGGTATAGCTAAGGGCCTATGTTGCGGTAAGTGTAGAAAGGTCCTAAGCCTTTTTCTTGAATCTGAGAAATCTTGTCCCTGCCATTGGAATTGCTCTCTCATGGCATGTAAGGTTTCCCCAAAGGAAAATTCCCCTGGTGGAGAGGCAGAAGGAATAGATTCTTCAGCATCGGAATCTTCATAAGTAGAAAAAGGAGCCTCTGGATGGTCTGTATTGTCTGAATCATCAGAAGAGTCATCTGAGGACACTGGCTCAGGGGGCTCTGCTCTAGGTCTCTTCTGAAGGTTGAGAGGCCCTGTCTGGGTGAGATTGGGATCCCCTTATTAAAGAGATGAGATCCTCTGCCAGAGTAAGCATTTGGGAACTGGAACTGGGCCTGTGAGAGGGGGGCTTAACAGGCACAGACTTAGCAGTTTTGGCTGCTTTAGCCCTAGCAAAGGCCTTTATAGACATGGCTGCAGGAGGCCTAGCAGCACCACGTGCTGGGGTAGAGACATCCAAAGGGATGGTGTCCGATAATTCTAGAGAAACCACATTAGTAGGCATAATTTCAGAGGCCGATTCAACTAGGGTAGCAGGGGCCTCGGTAGTAGTCATGGATTCGGCTGAAGATTGACCCGTTTGCTCGGTTTCGGCCGAAACAGAGACACTTGCGGTTTGCTTAACCGTGGTTTCGGCCGAAACCGCGGACCACGAGTGTCGGTCTTTTTCTTTGCGTTTCTTAACAATTTGAGAAGTCGGAGGATCCGACGGCATAATGTACGCAAAATCTGAGCCGAAAAACTGTTCAGCAAACTCCGACCGACCCCTAAGCGTTCGTTGGTTGAAGGAAGCACAGGCTAAACAGGCTGCTATGTCGTGGTCTGGGCCTAAACAAGGTAAGCAGTAAGAGTGGAAATCTTTATGAGGTATTTGTTTCCCACAAGTTAAACAGTTATTCACTTTTTCTGACATCGGCTGAGGCAAGAAAGAGTCCCCAACGGGGTACTTAGCTTTTTAGAAGTCTTCAAAGTAGTATTCGGTAGTAGTAATCTCTGGATCTGACCGACCGGCACTTGCGAACAGCTTCTGCTTCGGGCGCCACGCGGCAAGAAAGACTGAGGAAAATGGCGTCGGCTGATGCCTTTATACCCGAAGACCAGCAGAGATGATGTCGGGTGAAGTGCGACACCAGCCGAGGCCAGACCCAGACTTTGGAATCCGGCCGACCGAATGGCTGCCTGACAGGACAACCCATTTGTAAGGACTGCAGATGCATCCTTGAAGGACATCAAAGGGGGCATCAGCAGAGCAAGGGTCCCTTCCCTTGTCCAGACACCACTTTATAAATCTTTCCCATTTAGCTAGGTAGGATTTTCTGGTGGTAGGTTTCCTTGCCTCCTGAGGACTGAAAGCACGTCCTCTGAGTAGTGGTGCTCGAAGGGGATAAAAAGTTTATCACCCACAGAGTCAGAGATAACATCTGCAAGTGTGGGTGGAGTAGAGTTCCTTTGCCTTGTGTCAGCAGGTCCACCTTGTAGGATAACTTGTAGTGATTGCCCTTGGCTAAATTGTGAAGTAGGGGGAACCAGTGCTGCCTTGGCCAGTAGGGAGTCACTAACAAGATTTTTGGTTTGTCCTTGATTTTCAGGAGGATTTTCTGAATCAATGGGAAAGTACAGTTGTGTACACATAACATAAATGTAGATGTTAGAGTGTATTCACTGTTGCAATGATCACATTTGGGTTATCTGCCTTCAGGTAGCCCTGAGTCGGCCCGAATACCAGAATCTTAGTATTTCTGCGTCGGATGCTGTTGCTTCTTCCATGACGTCAGGGAGTATAAAAAACAGGCAGCAGATGCCATTACATCAGTTTTTCTTGCCCCAAATGTCAGGAGCCCCCAAATAGGGAGCTAGTATATGGTGTGGAAACCACCACCAGTAAAAAGTAAATACCAATACCATTAGGAATAGCCATAGAGAGGAAAGATAGAGAAAACCTGGGGACTAGAGGGAGGGAAAAGTACAGTTGTGTACACTTACCATAAATGTAGATGTTAGAGTGTATTCACTGTTGCAGTCATTACACTTGGGTAATCCTGCTGGCAGGTTGCCCTCAGTCGGCCTGAATTCCAGAGTCTTGGGTCCTGCTTCGGCGGTCATCGCCCCTTCCCTGACGTCATCAGGGGGTGTAAAAGAAGCAGCAGACACCATGTTCTTTAATTTTTCTTGCCCCAGATGTCAGGTGCCCCCTAAAGGGGTAGCCAAAATTTAGATCTATATATAAAATTACATGCAGCAATATAAACTTTACCTTCATCCACAAGCAAATACACCACATAGGTTGCATAAATCAGAGAAGGAAAGGCAGGTTCCATCAGAAGAAAAGGGGGGATGGCGGGTGGGTAACCTGGACTGCAACAGTGAATACACTCAAACATCTACATTTATGTTAAGTGTACACAACTGTTCTATGTTATTCGTGTTTCACTGTTGCAGTCATTACATTTGGGTAGATTCCCAAAGCTGTGGTTGGGAGGCTGGAGCTAAACAGCATTAGGAGCGGCTGAGACCCTGCAGAACTGCAGTGGCAAAGCCTGCCCTGGATTTAGAGTAGAGTGGCAGATGATAGCGCTTCGTAAAGGTGTGCACTGAACTCCAAGTAGCTGCCTCTAAAATGTCCTTGGTTGGTACTCCCCTAAGAAAGGCTGCTGAAGTGGCTGCAGCTCTGGTGGAATGTGGCCTAATGCCCCTTAGGCACTGGCTTGCCATGGTATAAGTAGCAGAAATGAATGCAATGGCCTATCCACTTTGAAATAGTCTGCTTTGAGACAGCCTTTCCTTGTGATCCTGCAGCATATGCCACTAGTAATTGCTCTTTCTGAAAACTTTGGTTCTGTCCAAGTAGAATCTAAGCTGTCTGTGTACGTCCAAAGAATGCAGAATTCTTTCCCCCTTATGTGGATTTGAATAAAAAGTTGGCAGATGAATGGTGTGGTTAAGAGCCACACTGGACACCACTTTAGGCATAAACGTTGGGTTTGTCCTCAGGGAGACCTTGTCAGGATAAAAAATGATAAAAGGTTCCACAGCCATGAGTGCCTGTAGCTCAAACTCGCCTTGCAGAAGTTATTGCTAGGAGCAGAGCTGTTTTCCAAGATAAAATCTTTATATCAGCAGTTAGCAGCTGACTCAAAAGGAGGCAGGGTGAGTTTTTCCAAGACATAGCTGAGGTCCAACGCAGAAATTGGTGATCTCCTTGGAGGCCTTAAAATTTTGGCTCCTCAGGTACTGTTTCAATATGGGATGAGAAAAGATTGGTATCTCTACATTGTAATGAGCCGAAATGGCAGAAGCATGAATTTTAATAGAAGAGAAAGATAGGCCTTTGTCCAGCATCTCAGTTAAGTATTGTAAAATCTGAGGAATATTTGGCACAGCTGTATCTGTTCCTTGTGCCTGGTTCCAAGCACAGAATCTCTTCCATTTTCCAGCATAAGATTTTCTAGTACTAGGCCTTCTGGCTTCCAAAATGACATCCATCACAGCTTTGCTGAGAGGTGCGTTTTGTATGACAACATTATCCGCCATGCTTCCAGGTTTAAAGTCCTGAGCTGGCTGTGCAGGATCCGACTGTTTTGCTGGGACAGTAGATGCGGTACTTGAGGAAAGGTCCAAGCTGGGCATTGAGACAAGCTTCTCAGTATTGGGTACCAATGCTGGCGGGGCCAGTCTGGTGCAATCAGTATCATCTTTGGCTTCTCCTGTCTGACCTTTAGGAGTACCTTGGGGAGGAGAGGCAGAGGGGGAAAGGCATATACTGATAGGTTTTTCCAGCTGAAGGATAGGGCGTCCACTTTCCATGTTTGTCTGTGATCAATCCTTGTGCAAAATCTCTTTAGTTGGTAGTGGTGAGGGGAGGCAAATAGATCTATGTCCAGGCATCCCCATTCATTGATATCATGCTGAAGACTTGTGGATCAAGCTGCCACTAGTGGGGATCCATGAGGTTTCTGCTTAGATAGTCTGCCAGAGTATTTTTCCTTCCTGGCAGGAACTGTGCCTGCAGATGTACTTGGTAAGTCAATGCTGTGTCCCACAAAGTCATGGCTAGTCTGCAAAGGGGGTAAGAATGTGTGCTCCCCTGCTTGCTTATATACCACATGACCGTGGTGTTGTCCGTCTATCAGTAGCTGTCCTGGATGAAGTAGGTCCTTGAAGGCTGTTAGGGCATTTCAAACAGCTAGCACCTCTTTTTGATTGATATGTAGATGCATTTGGTTTGAGGTCCATGTTCCATGAATGCATCTTCCTGCCATGTGAGCCCCCTCTGATGCATCCGTTGTTAGTGTCTGCCTGGCTGGTGGTAATGTGAACGGCTGTCCCTTGTTTTGGTGACAAGCCTTTGCCCACCATCGAAACTCCTGTTGCAGGCAGGGAATGAGAGTAATTACAGTTTCCAGGCTGTGGCAATGTTGAGTCCAAACACTTTTTAGGTATCATTGAAGTTTCCTTAGGATGCAGGATACCATGAAGCCCAAAGCCTGCAGAATTTATCTTGCAGATAACTGGGCCTTTGTTGCTAACATTTTGAAATAGGTAGTCAGTTGCCTTTGTTTGTCTGGTGTGAGATAAGCCATCTGGGCAGTTGTATTTAAGCTTACACCCAGGAATATTATCTCTTGAGAGGGTACTAGTTTTGATTTCTTTTCGTTGACTGTGTACCTTAGGCATGTTAGAAGTTTTTTCACAAACGCCAGGTGCTGTAGAAGGATGTCCTTGTTCTCTGCTTGAATTGGTCAGTCGTCCAAGTAAGGATATATTTGTATTCCTCTGTCTGCAGAATGCAATTACTGTTGCCAGGCACTTTGTAAAGACCCTGGGCGCAGTAGAGAAGCCAAAGGGCAGTGCAAAGAATTGGTAATGCATTGAGTCAGCCTTGAATCTGAGGTATCTTCTGCATTTTTGTCTGATTGGGACAAGCAGGTATGTCTCTTTTCGGTCTAAAGTTACAAGCCAAGCGTTCTTGCCCAGCATGGGCAGAAGCTGCTGCAAAGTCAACATTTTGAATTTTGGTATATCCAGGTATGTGTTCAGAATCGATAGGTCTAGTATTTGCCTCCAGGCCTTGTCCTTTCTGGGCATCAAGAACAGTCTTGAGTAAAATCCTTGCCCCCGCTCTTGCACTTTTTGAATGGCCCTCATGTCCATGAGGGATGACACTTGTTTTTGTGCCTCCGCCCATTGATTTTTTGGCAGATCTGGCCAGCCTTGGCAGGGTATGGAAATGGAACTTGTAGCCTTGTGACACGATATTTAAAACCCACCTGTCCTGGGTTATAATATGCCAATTTTGAGAAAAAAGTGTAAATTTTCCCCCTAAGGGTGCTACCAGGTAATAAGTGCTTGGTGCAGGCAGGGGGAAGTCATTGGGGTTGTTTTCTGTAGGGCTGTGACTTGTCTTCTCCACTTTTGGAGGTAGAAGCACCCCATTGCTTTGACCTGTATGAACCTTGTGCCTGGGATCTGCCTCTAGGGCGTCTGGGTCTGCCCCTTTGAGGTCTGTCTGACACAGGAAAGGACCAATTCTTTGTTGGCCAGTGTCTACTAAACCTAGGTGGCTGTACTTGTAATAAATCTTTGACCATTTGCATAGATTTAGCCTTGTCCTCCATTTTCTTTAAACACCTTCTGCCTTAACAACAAAGTATCATGCTGTAAAGGTGCATCTAATAATTTAACTAACATGATCAGGCAGATTTTGTTCCTTTAACCAAGCATGCCTTCTAATTACAGAACCTGTTACTGCGGCCCTGCAGGAGGCCTCTAAAGAATCAAAACCACATTGCATATTATGCTTTCCAACTTGTTCAGCTGCATGCAATATATCCTGCATTTCCTTGTTTTCTGCACATTCAGAGTTTAACATTTTCTGTTTAAGCAATGACATGATGTCCTTCAAGGATGCATCTGCAGTCATAACATATGGGTTGTCCTGCCTCAGGCAGCCCTTCGGTCGGCCGGATTCCAAAGTCTGGGTCTGGCCTCGGCTGATGTCGCACTTTCCTATTCTTGACCTGTCCGCACTGAATACTTACCTCATTGTGCCAAAATTCAAGATGCTGACCCTACAGCAACTTCTTCCCATGTTGGGTAAGGAGTCTTGGCTGGTGACTAGATCTCAAGGAGGCATACCTGCACGTCCCTATTCGACCAAGTTGCAGAAGACACCTCAGATTTCTTGCAGGATCAGAGCATTATCAATTCTCAGCATTGCCCTTTGGCTTATCTACTGCACCCAGAGTATTCACGAAATGCCTGGCATCAGTAATTGCACACTGCAGACTTCAGGGGATTCAAATCTACCCATACCTGGACGACTGCCTTATACAAGCGGACAACAAGGGAACTTTGATAAAGGACTTGGCCTATGCCATCCACCTGCTACAGGCCTTGGGATACACAGTCAACATCCAAAAGTCAAGACTTGTGCCATCCCAAAGGATAACTTTTTTGGGGGCAGATCTGGATACAACCATGCAAATGGCCTTTCTCACAGAAGAAAAACAAAAACAACTTCCAGATTACTTCATGATTCTGACAAGACAAACTCAGCTTACTGCAAGGAAAATCCTGCAGGCCCTGGGTTACATGGCATCCTGCATAATTCTGATACCACAGGCCAGGCTGCATATGAGAAAATTACAATGGTACCCAAGGAGTGTATGGTCTCAACACAGTCACAGTTTAGAAACTTTGATACCAATCATTCCTTGCCTTCAAAAGGAATTTCTGTGGTGGGCTCAGGCCTGCCAGTCTAACAGAGGGTTGCCTTTCAACAAACTAAAAACTCAACAAACCAAAAACAAAACAAACCATCACCACGGACGCTTCAGACAGAGGATGGGGAGCACACATGGAGGGCAAATGTATCCAAGGCCTATGGTCTCAAGGACAGCTACGCATGCACATACACCAAAAGGAAACGCTGGCAGTGATGCATGCAATCGAGGTTTTCAAACCCTTCCTCCATCAAGGCCACCTGTTAATAAGGACAGACAAAGTACAGTTTTGTACCTACCATAAATGTAGATGTCCGATAGGTATGCATCTGCAGTCATAACATATGGGTTGTCCTGCCTCAGGCAGCCCTTCGGTCGGCCGGATTCCAAAGTCTGGGTCTGGCCTCGGCTGATGTCGCACTTCACCCGACATCATAGCTCCTGGTGTATAAAGGCATCAGCTGACGCCATTTTCCTCAGTGTTTCTTGCCCCAGATGCCAGGTGCCCTCTAGGAAGGCTAAATTTGGATAAATGTAGAACATTCCAAACAGTAGAAAGCAAAATATATATATATACATATATACATACAAACAAATACACCATAACAGATTGCCCCAGCTAGCTAAAAGAGAGGTAAGTACCCTAGGAATACCACAGAGGGGAAGGAGGGTGGGTAATCCTGACTGCAGATGCATACCTATCGGACATCTACATTTATGGTAGGTACAAAACTGTACTATGTCCTTCAAGGATGCATCTGCAGTCATAACATATGGGTAGAATACCATAGCCAAACTGGGGGAGGAGGCACTAAGATAATGATGGTGTATTTAAGATCCCTTGTAAAACAGCAGTTGCAAAACCTGCTCGGGATCTGGAGTATAAAGGAAGATTATAATGCTTGGCAAATGTATGCACGGAGCTCCAAGTAGCAACTTCTAAAATGTCTTTGGTAGCCACTCCTCGTAGGAAAGCTGTAGTGGTGGCTGTAGCTCTTGTGGAGTGAGGCCTGATATTTTCAGAAGTTGTCTTTCCATGAAATGAGTAGCAGAATCTAATGCAATTTCCTATCCATTTTGAGATTGTCTGTTTTGAAATTGCTTTTCCTTGCACTCCTGTTGCATATGCTACCAGAAGCTGGTCAGTTTTTCTGCTGGCCTTAGTTCTGTCCAGATAGTAGCGTAATTGTCTGTGTACATCCAAGGTGTGTAGTAGTTCCCCCCCCCTGTTCTGTGGGTTGGGGAAGAATGTAGGTAAATGTATAGCTTGGTTCAAGGATACCCTGGAGACCACCTTTGGCATAAAAGTAGGATTGGTTCTCAGAGACACTCTATCCTGATGGAAGATAAGGAAAGGCTGCACTGCCATTAGTGCCTGTAACTCAGATACCCTTCTTGCTGAAGTGATTGCTAGCAGGAAGGCAGTCTTCCAAGATAAGAACTGTAAGTCTGCTGTTGCTGCTGGTTCAAAAGGGGGGAGTGTTAATTTTTCTAGCACAAAGTTGAGATCCCATGCAGGCAGAGGTGGTTTCCGTGGAGGCTTTACGTTTTTGATTCCTCTCAAGAATTGCCTGAGGAGAGGATGAGAGAAGACAGGAGGATCCATGTTGTACTCTGCTGAAATTGCTGATGCATGAATCTTAATGGAGGAGTAGGACAGGCCATTGTGGAACAGTTCTGCTAAGTATTCCAGGATGTGTGCTAGGTTTCCCAGTGTGACATCTTCTCCCTTTTCTGCACTCCAAATGAGGAATCTTTTCCATTTGGCTGAATATGTTTCCTTTGTGGAGGGTCTGCGAGCCTCCAGGATAATGTCCTTAACCCTCTGAGATAAGGCAGGTTGGTTTTGTTTTGTGCAATTTTCCAAGCAGTTAGCTGCAGCGTTTTCAAGTTTGGATGCAGGGTCTTGTAGTTGTTCTGCGTTAGACGTAAGGGACATAGAGGTAGAGGCCATGAGTGCGTCCGAGACATGCTTCTCAGTAGCGGGTACCAATGTTGCCTTGGCCAGTCTGGAGCCATCAGAATTACCTTTGGCTGTTCCTCTCTGATCTTCAGTAGAACTTTGTACATCAAAGGAAGAGGTGGAAAGGCATATACTGTCAGGTCCTTCCAGCTGAAAGAAAGGGAGTCCACCCTCCAAGCAAGTGGGTGGTATACTCTTGAGCAGAATTTCTTCAGTTGGTGGTTGTGTGGTGAGGCGAACAGGTCTATCTCTGGCATTCCCCATTTCTTTGTTATGGTTTTGAAGATATCTGGATGCAGCATCCATTCGTGAGCATCCGTGGTAGTTCAGCTTAAGCTGTCTGCTAGTCAATTCTCTTTTCCTGGTACAAATCTGGCCTGCAGTTGGATGTTGAGATTCAGTGCCAAGTTCCACAGGCCCATTGCCATCCGGCATAGAGGGTATGAGTGTGTACCTCCCTGTTTGTTGATGTACCACATGACTGTGGTATTGTCCGTCCTTATCAACAGGTGTCCTTGTTGGAGGAATGGTCTGAATGCATCGATTGCATGTTTCACTGCCAGCATCTCCTTTAGATTTATGTGTAGATTCAGCTGGTCTTGGGACCATAGGCCTTGGATACACTTGTCTTCCATGTGTGCCCCCCAGCCTAGGTCTGAGGCGTCCGTGGTGATGGTCTGCCTTGGATGTGGTTTGTGGAAAGGCAATCCTCTGTTTATCTGACAGGCCTGAGCCCACCACAGGAATTCTTTTTTCAGACATGGAATGATTGGTATCTGGGCTTCTAGACTGTTTGTGTTGAGACCATACATTCCTTAGGTACCATTGTAACTTTCTCATATGCAGCCTGGCATGTGGGATCAATATTATGCAGGATGCCATGTAACCCAGGGCCTGCAGGACTTTCCTTGCAGTAAGCTGAGTTTGTGTTGTTAATGCCATGAAATAGACTGGTAGTTGCTTTTGTTTTTCCTCTGTGAGAAAAGCCATCTGAGTTATTGTATCCAGTTCTGCACCCAAAAATGTTATCCTTTGGGATGGCACTAGTCTTGACTTTTGAATGTTGACTGTGTATCCCAAGGCTTGCAGCAGTTGTATGACATTGGCCAAATCCTTTATTAATTTTGTCTTGTTGTCCGCTTGTATTAGGCAGTCGTCCAGGTATGGGTAAATTTGAATTCCCTGAAGCCTGCAATGAGCAATCACTGATGCCAGGCATTTTGTGAATACTCTGGGCGCAGTAGATAAGCCAAAGGGCAATGCTGAGAATTGATAATGCTCTGATCCTGCAAGAAATCTGAGGTGTCTTCTGCAATCTGGTCGTATAGGGACGTGCAGGTATGCCTCCTTGAGATCTAGAGTCACCAGCCAAGACTCCTTGCCCAACATGGGAAGAAGCTGCTGTAGGGTCAGCATTTTGAATTTTGGCACAATAAGATAAGTGTTCAGTGCGGAGAGGTCGAGAATAGGCCTCCATTGATTTTCTTTTCTTTGTACAAGGAATAGTCTGTAGTAAAATCCTTGGCCTTGTTCTGAACATGGTACCTTTTCTATAGCTTTCATCTGAAGTAAATTGCCGATTTGTCTTAAAGCCTCTGCCTTCTGATTTGGTGGAAGGTTTGGCATTCCGCTTCTTTTTGGCAAAGTGTGGAAGTGAAACCTGCATCCTTTGTCTATTATTTGCAATGCCCATGTATCCTTTGCAATATAATGCCGGTTTTTTGAGAATAAGGCCAGCTTTCTGCCCAAGGGTGCTTCCAGTTGATCCCTGGTAGGCAGAATTAGGGTCAAGTCATTGAGTCTGTCCTGTAGTAGTGGTTGTCGTTGTAGCTGTTGCACTGCTCCTCTGGTTGGCAGGCTGCCACCAATGGTCTCTGTAGGAGGCCTTCGATTGGCCTCTGCCTCTAGAGCGCCTGTTCCTGCCTCTCTGGGCTCTGTCCGAGTCCGGAAAGGACCAATTCTTTGTAGGCCAGTTTCTGCTGAACCTCGGTGGTTGAACTTGCAGGAAATCTTTAACTGTTTGCACAGATTTTGCTTTTTCTTCCACCTTTTTTAAGATCTCCTGAGCAGGGGAGCCAAATAAACTTTGTTTCTCCATTGGAACATCGAGGAGTTTAGCTTTGACATGGTCTGGCAAAGATTGCTCCTTCAGCCAGGCATGCCTACGAACAACTGCCCCAGTCATAGCTGATCTAAATGAAGCCTCCAGTGCATCATAGCCACATTTTAAGAAATTATTACTAACCTGTTGTGAGTTATGTACCAAATCCTGAAGAGATTTGCGGTCTAGGGGTTCAGGAGAAGAAAGTTTCTTATTCAGTTCATCTAACAAATACTCTTGGTACTGTATCATATGGAATTGACAGTTTAATGCCCTGACAGAAAGAGTTGCAGATGTATACACCTTCTTTCCCCATCTCTCTAAAGCTCTAGACTCTCTTTCAGAGGGTAGAGGATTTTTGGCAGTAGCGGCTGCAACCCCTTTAGGGCCCTGAGAAAAAGTTTCTGGGTCTGCAGAATGGGCTTTATACAGATGGAAATGAGAATCCGGGACCCTGTAATATCTGTCAGGTTTGGCAGGGGCCAGAGGAAGAGTATCAGGGGCTGTACTGACATCATTGTACACATCAATTACATTTAGAACAGGAGGTATAGCTAAGGGCCTATGTTGAGGCAAATGCAAAAAGGTCCTTAATCTTTTTCTAGAATCAGAGAAATCCTGACCTTGCCATTGAAAGTGCTCTCTCATGGAGTGTAAAGTCTCCCCAAAGGAAAACTCTTCAGGAGGGGAGGCCGAAGGGATAGATTCCTCTGCATCTGAATCCTCATAAGGCGAGTAAGCCCCTTCCTGGTGGTCTGACAACTCAGATCCATCCGTGGAATCATCTGAGGAGTGTGGTTCAGAGGGGTCAGTCCTGGGCCTTTTGTCTGGAGGAGGTTGAGAAGGCCCTGTCAGGGTGAGGTTGTGAACCCCTAATTAAGGAGATAAGGTCCTCAGCAAGGCTGAGGATCTGTGAACTAGAGGAAGGCCTCTGGGGTGTAGATTTGGCAGGCAAAGCTTTTGAAAGTTTGGCAGCTTTAGCCCTAGAAAAGGCCTTAAAGGACATAGAAGCTGGGGGGGCCTAGCTGCCCCACGTGCTGGGGTAGAAATGTCCACAGGTAAGGTGTCGGACAATTCCTGAACACTAGCTTCGGTAGGTAGTTCTGAAGCCGACTCAGCCGGGGCCTCTCGGGCCTCGGTGGTCAGAAGTATGGTTTCGGAAGAAGGAATAACTGAGGACTCTGTTTCGGCTGAAACAGAGACACTCACGGTAGGCCTAGCCGTGCTTTCAGCCGAAACCGCGGGCCGCGAGTGTCGGTCCTTTTCCTTGCGTTTTTTGACCATATGCGAAGTTGGAGTCTCAGACGGCATTTTATAAGCAAAAGCGGCACCAAAAAATTCCTCTGCAAACTCCGACCGACGTCTAAGAGTTCGTCGGTTGAAGGAGGCACAGGCTAAACAGGCCGATACGTCGTGGTCTGGGCCTAAGGAAGGCAGTAAGAATGGAAATCCTTATGAGGTATTTGTTTTCCACAAGTTAAACAATTATTTACTTTGTCTGACATCGGCTGAGGCAAGAAAGAGTTCCCCAACGGGGTACTTAGCTTTTTTCGAAGTCTTCAGTAGCTGAAATCACTGGATCTGACCAACCGGCACTTGCGAACAGCTTCTGCTTCGGGCACCGCGCGGCAAGAAAGACTCAGGAAAATGGCGTCGGCTGATGCTTTTATACCCCAGACGCTCTGACATTGGGGAAAGTGCGACATCAGCCGAGGCCAGACCCAGACTTTGGAATCCGGCCGACCGAAGGGCTGCCTGAGGCAGGACAACCCATATGTTATGACTGCAGATGCATCCTTGAAGGACATCTTGTGGGAATCAGGTACTCTTAATACCCATCAGGTTTCCTAGGGGCCGAAGGTACTGTGTCTGGAGTAAGACTAGATTCCATGAAAACATCATCCACAACATCCAGGACATGGGGAATAGCTAAAGGCCTGTGCCGAGGTAGCTCTAAAAATTCTCTACGTCTCTTTCTGGACTGAGGATAGTCTTGGCATTCCCAATGGAAACGCTCGCAAAGTATGCAAGGTTTCACCAAGAGAAATCCTCTGGAGAGGAGGCAGAGGGAATGGATTCCTCTGCATCTGAATCCTCATAGGCTGACAAGGGCATGTCCTGATAATCAGAAAGGTCAGAGTCAGACTCCTGGTCTGTAGAATCTGAAGGCAACTGAATCCTTTGTCTCTTAGAAGGGGAAGGCTGGCTTCCCCTAATTAGCATCATAAGGTCTTCAGCCATTCTAAGCATTTATTTTTGTGGCATGGGGGCCTGAGCATGCACTTTGTTCGTTGCTTTTCTAGGCATAGTGCATATTCTGGGCCTAAGAAACTCAGTAGTTTTGGCTAAAAATTAAGTCTGCTTGATTTGAACATTGGTAGGTTGGAAAACACCCTCAGAAGCCAGTGCCTGCACAGCGGCTCTGAACCTATCCAAGGTAGAGACGTCTGCTGGTTCCATAGTCGAAGCATCTCACGGCATACCGGACTCTGAATGGGTCTCAGCAGAGGCCTGCGAATCCATAGAAGCGGGCATCAGGAGCTACAAAGGCGCCTGAGTACCAGCAGACTGGTGACTAGCTTAACAAGAGTCATCGGCAGTTTTGGACTTATGCAGTCTGTCTGTCTTTATCCTTGCATTTTTTTTTGGAAGATCGGTAGTTGGATGGCTTACCGAAGCCATTTTGGAATAAGGAGATAGAGAGCGAAAGAATTTAGCAACATAAATAGCCCAACAATGAATGCTTCGGGCATTAAACAAGGCACAAAACAGCAAGGGACGTCGTGGTCTGGGCCTAAACAGGTGAAGCAGTAAGAATGAAAATCTCTGAGGTATTTGTTTTCCACAGGCAAAACAATTAACTTTTTCTGACATCGGTTAGAGCAATAAAAAAGGATCCCCAACAGGGTACTTAGCTTTAGAAGACTTCAGGATTATCAACTCGAAAAACAAAAAATTCAGGTAGCAGCTGAACAGCACTTGAACTGCTTCTGCTTCGGGCTCCTCCTCAGCAAGAAAGACTGATGTAATGGCGTTGGCTGTCTGTTTTTATACCCCTGACGACCTGACATAATGGAAGAAGCGCAGAAATACTAAAATTCTGGTATTCGGGCTGACTGAGGGCTACCTGCAGGCAGATAACCAAAGTATGATGACTGCAACAGTGAAACACGAAGAACATCAGGGGGAAGGTATAAAGAACCTTCCTCTCCCAGGAGATGTTGGAAGTATCCACTCTCCATGCTAGAGGGGAGTAGGTCTGAGCAGAAGGTCTGCAGCTGCCTGTTCTGGAGGGAGGCAAACAGGTCTATTTGTGGAGTACCCCACTGGTGGACTATGGCTAGGAAGACCTTCCTGTCCAGCATCCATTTGTGCTGTGGAGATCTGCTTGCATGCTTGTCCTGTGAGGGGATGCAGCTCACCTGCAGGACCAAGTTGTGGCAAGAGGCTAAGTCCCATATCAGCAGGGTCAGTCTGCACAGCTGATAGGCCTTTGTTCCTCCCCGTTTGTTGAGATACCACATAACAGTGGTATTGTTGGTCACTATCAGAAGCACCCCTGGTACAAGAATGGGGAATAAAGGTCTTTAGGGCTAGAAAACTGCTGTCATTTCCCTGACATTGATGTGTTTGGCCTGTAGAGAAGGGTGCCACTTTTCCTGAACCCTGGTAGACTGCCGTTGTTACCCCCCCCCAACCTGAATCCGAGGCATCTGCATGCATTGTTTGGGTTGGGGGGGGGTGGGAGTCCCAGGTTTAGCTGGAGTTGCTGGATCCACCAGCTGATTTCTGTCTTTAGACAGGGAAGGAGGGGAATAACCTGTTCCAAGTGATGTAGGTGTTGGGACCAAATGTATTTGAGGCACCACTGTAGCTTGCGCATATACAATCTGGCCAGTGTTAGCATGGGGATGTTTGTTGCCATTAAGCTTAGGAGATGGAGGAATTGCCTTGCCGTCACCTTCTGGGAGTGGAGGGTTTTCTGGAAGTGGGAAGTCAGGTATAGAACCATGCCCTGTGGGAGAAAAGCCTTCATTTTGCCTGTTCTGACTCTGCAGCCTACGAAAATCTTGTCCTGGTCTAGGTTCAAGGAGGACTTTGGGAGGTTGATGGTGAACCCTAGATTTTGCAGATGGGACATGGTGAAGTGTAGATGCCTTGAGAGGGTATCTTTTGACTCTGCTAGTATTAGGATGTCGTCCAGATATGGGTAAATTTGGATTCTCTGGGTTCTGCAGAAGGCATGGCTGGGCACTGTAAACACTTGGGGGGGGGGGGCAGTGGATAAACCAAAGGGCTAGGCAGTAAACTGGAAATGAGAGGAAGGCCCAGAGAAATGCAAGAATTGTGTGTGAAGTCTTGATGGGTATGTGTAGGTAGGCTTGTTTTAGGCCCAAGATGGCCATAAAGGCCTTGGCTGGAATAAGTAGCAGCTGAGTGGGAAGTGACAGCATTTTGAAGAAGGGTACCTGAAGGTGGAGATTTAGAAGAGAGAGATCCAAGATGAGTCTCCAGGGGCCATCTTTTTTGGGGACCAGGAAGAGACGGGAGTAAAATCCCTTTCCTTCCTGTCCTGAGTGGAAAGGCTCTATGGTGCCTAGCTTTAACAGGTCTGAAAAACCTTGTTGCAGGAGATGAATTTGTTTTTTTTTTGGGGGGGGGGGGGGGATGGAATACCTTTCCTGGGTGTTTTTTCTTTCCAGGATAGGAAGTACCCTTTTTGGATAATGGATAGGACCCATTGGCCTGTGGTGATTGATTGTCAGAAGGGGAGACAGTGGGGAAGGCTGCCATGCATTAATGGGACCTCCTCTGTCCCAAAAAGATTGTCTGGGCCGAGGAGGTGGAGTAGGTCTGGCTGTGGTAGGTCTTGCCCCTCTTCTAGATCTGGAAAAGGAAGCAGCTGTCTGTGGAGGGTTATGCCTTACAAAAAAGTGGTTTTAGCAAGGTAGTTCCTGTAATACCTGGGAATGGGGGACACCAGCAGATGTGATGTCCTGTAATTCTTTACTTTTTTCCTGCAGATTCTTGAAGAGGTCTGCACATTGTTTTCCAAAAAGTAAATTGTAATCCAGGGGAGTGTCCAAGATCGTTGACGAAGTCTTCTGGTAGATTCTGGTGTCTCAGCCAGGAGCATCTCCTGTGGACAGAAGCAGATGCTGCAGAGTGGGCAGATGCTTCTGCAGCATCACAGCTGCATCTAATGGAGTGCCTGGCTACTTGCTGGGCCAAGGACAGTTTGGAGAAAATATCAGCCTTAATGGGACTGTCAGAGAAGCCAGCATGGGGGAGGCTTGAGAGACAGTCTAGAGCACACTTGGTCATGTGGGTCTGATAATTTATGGCTCTGAAAACCAAAGTGGAGGATGTATATACCTTCTTTCCCATCCTATCCATATATTTATCTTTATCCATGGGTAGGAGGGAGGAGGAAGGCAGCAGTCTAGACCTTTTATCAGGGGTGGTGGCAATCACAGCTGGGTCTACCAAGGGTGGTTTTACTAGGAATTTTTGCTCTTCTGATACTTTATAGAAGCGATCAGAGCACTTAGGGGGCGGTGGATGGGAGTCTGGGGCCTTAGGAGCTGAATAAAAGGCATCCAAGTATGCAGGTAGAACTGGAGGGACAGCTGAAGGGGAGGGGAATTCTACTTGAAGCAGCTCAAAGTACCTCTTTTGGGCATCAGACATTCAGGAAGTACCCCATTTGAAGTAATCTTTCATCTTGGTGATGGTCTCAAAGGTAATACCCTCAGGGGAGAATCCCCTTTCAGATTCATCAGGAGAATAATACTCCTGGGGAGAAGCAATCTGGAATGTATATGAAATAAGAGTCCTCTGAGGAAGAAAAGGAAGAATCATGCTCTTCCTCCCTAACCAGAGAGGTCATGGGTGGGAGGGAAGAGGCAAATGCAGGCTTAGAGCTCAGTAAAGGCAGAGTAGTGGAGGTTGAGGCTGAAGGCCCAAGGGCCATAAAGGCCTGCATGACAGAGGAAGTGAAGGTCTGCCAATCTTGTAGGGCTTCTGCAGAGGAGGAGGTATGCTTGGTTTTCTGCTTCTTTCTGGCCGGGGTGGAAGTAGGAACCGGCCTGGAGTCAGGGTTTGAGGTCCAGTCGGACGTACCACAGAATCTGCCCCCCCCCCCGACATCGACAGTAGTCTGTGTCTGGGTAAGCTCCGAGGACGTGCCGGTCAGCTGTGCAACAGCTTCCTCAAAGTAGTCAAAGTCGACTGATCCACTGGGCACTCCAACTCCTAGATTGGCAGTTGGCAGGGCATCGGGTAGCAAAGTGGGAGGTGTAGAAGGCCTAGGAATTTTGGTCTTCTTTCACTGAGGTTTAGCGGCCGATGGGGGATCCATTCTAAAGGCTAACCGCTTAAGGCGCTGGTTTTCTAGGTAGAGGTTTAAAGCGGCCAAACGGCTGCGTAAGGTCTTCGGCACAAATGACTGAAAAATTGAGCAGGTGGAATGGTCGTGCTCCCGGCCTAAGCAAAAAAACACACCTATCATGGGCGGCTTTATGGGGTATCTGGCATCTGGTACTTTCCTCTTTTTACCTGACATCAGCTAAAGGCTACAACCAAGCCTAAGCAATAACAGTCAGCAAAAAGTACAGTTGTGTACACTTACCATAAATGTAGATGTTAGAGTGTATTCACTGTTGCAATCATTACATCTGGGTAATCTGCTAGCAGGTTGCTCTCAGTCGGCCTGAATAACAGTCTTGGGTCCTGCGTCGGTTGCCGTCTCCTCTTCCATGATGTCAGGTTGTCAGAGGTATAAAACATGCATCTGACACCATTTTATTCAGTTTTTCTTGCCAGAGATGTCAGGTGTCCCCCAAATATTATATATATATATATATATATATATATATATACACACACACACACACACACACACACACACACACACACACACACACACACACACACAAAGGCTTTAGAGTATAGTGAAGGAAAGAGAAGTTATAGAAAAGGGGGATGGCGGGTGGGTAACCTGGACTGCAACAGTGAATACACTCTAACATCTACATTTATGCTATGTGTACACAACTGTACTATGTTCTTCGTGTTTCACTGTTGGTCATTACATTTGGGCAGAATCCCAAAGCTATGGATGGGAGGGATGGAACTAAAGAGCATTAGGAGCGGCTATAAGGCCCTGCAGAACTGCAGTGGCAAAGCCTGCTCTGGATTTAGAGAAGAGAGGAAAATGATAATGCTTTGTGAAGGTATGAACAGAGCTCCAAGTAGCAGCTTCTAGAATGTCTTTGGTTAGAACTCCTCTGAGAAAGGCTGCTGAGGTAGACGCAAGCTCTGGTTGAATGTGACCAGATTCCCCTGGGTACAGGTTTACCATGACGCAAGTAGCAGAAACGAATACAGTGGCTTATCCACTTAGAAATAGCCTGTTTTGACATGGCCTTCCCCTCTGATCCTGAAGCAAATGCCACCAGTAGTTGCTCAGACTTTTAGAGATTTGGTCCTGTTTAAGTAGAATCTTAGTTGTCTGTGTACATCCAATGAATGCAGAATCCGCTCCCCCTTGTTCTGTGGATTTGGGTAAAAAAGTTGGCAGGTGAATAGTTTGGTTAACAGCCACACTGGATACCACCTTAGGCATAAAGGAAGGATTGGTCCAGAGGGACACCCTGTCTGGGTAAAATGTAATAAAAGGCTCCACAGCCATGAGAGCCTGTAGTTCTGAAACCCTTCTTGCTGAAGTGATTTGCAAAAAGAAAGCTGTTTTCCAAGATAAACTTTACATCCGCAGTAGCTGCTGGTTCAAAAGGAGGCAGGGTGAGTTTTTCCAGCACAAAATTGAGGTCCCATGCAGGAGTTGGTGATCTTCTGGGAGGCCTTAAATCTTTGGCCCCTCTAAGATACTGTTTTAACAGATGAGAAAAGATGGGAGGCTCCGTGTTGTAATGAGCAGAGATGGCAGTGGCATGGATTTTTATTGAAGAGAAGGATAGGTCCTTGTCAAGCATCTCAGTCAAGTATTGTAAAATCTGAGGGATATTTGGTTTTGCTGGTAGGCCTTCGGGCTTCCAAAATGGACGTCCATAACAGATTTACTGAGAGGTGTTGTTTGAATAATTACATGATCAGCCATGCTGCAAGGTTCAGAGTTTGGAGCAGTGTGTGCAGAATTTGATTGTTCTGCTGAGACAGTAGATGAAGCATTTGAGGCAAGTTCCAAGGAGGGAGTTGAGAAATTCCTTAGAATTGGGTACCAGTGCTGGCGAGGCCAGTCTGGAGCAATTAGGATCATTTTTGTTTTTTCCTGTCTGACCTCTAGTAAGACCTTGGAGAGAAGAGGCAGAGGGATAAAGGTGTAGACTGATAGGTTTTTCCAACTGAAGGATAGGGCATCCACTTTCCATGCTTGTCTGTGATGAGTTCTTGTGCAGAATTTGTCCAGTTGATAATTGTGAGGGGAGGCAAATAGAGCTATGTCTGGGCTCCCCCATTTCTGTGTTACCATGCTGAAGATTTGTGGATCCATTTTCCACTCATGCGGGTCCATAAGATTACTGCTTAGGTTGTCTGCCAGAGTATTTTGCTTTCCTGGCAGGAATTGCGCTTGAAGATGTACTTGGTAAGTCAAGGCTGTGTTCCACAATGCCATGGCTGGTCTGCACAGGGGACAGGAATGTGTACCCCCCCCTGCTTGTTTATGTACCACATAACCGTGATGTTGTCCGTCTTTACCATTTGTTGTCCTGGATGAATTAAGTCCTTAAAGGCTGTCAGGGCATTCTGAACAGCTAGCATCTCTTTCTGGTTGATATGCAGATGCATTTGTTTTGGGCTCCATATGCCCTGAATGCATCTCCCCACCAGGTGGGTCCCCCAAGCATAGTCTGAGGCATGTGTAGTTAGGGTTTGGGTGGCAGGGGGTAGAGTGAATGACAGTCCCTTGTTTTGGTGGCATGTCTCTGCCCACCAAAGAAACTCCTGTTGTAGGCAGGGAATGAGAGGAGTCATTGTTTCCAGACTGTGACAATGTTGACTCCATAAACTTTTTAGGTACCAGTGAAGTTTCCTCATATGCAGTCTTGCATATGGAACTAGTAGAATGCAGGATGCCATGAACCCGAAAGCCTGCAGAATTTGTCTTGCAGATAACTGGGTTTTTGTTGCCATCTGTTTGAAGTATATAGTCAGTTGCCTTTGTCTGGCATAAGGTAAGCCATCTGGCCAGTTGTATTCAAGCTTGCACCCAGGAATGTAATTTTTTTGAGAGGGCACCAGTTGTGATTTCTTTTTGTTTATTGTGTACCCTAGGCATGTTAAAAGCCTTTTTACAAACGTCAGATGTTGAAGAAGAATGTCCTTGTTTTCTGCTTGAATGAGACTGTCGTCCAAGTAAGGATAAATTTGTATGCTTCTTTGTTTGCAAAATGCAATTACTGGTGCCAGGCACTTTAAGACCCTGGGCACAGTAGATAAGCCAAAGGGCAGTGCAGACAATTGGTAATGCATAAAACCTGCCTTGAAGCGGAGGTATCTTCTGCACGATTCCCTTACTGGGATATGCAGGTATGCTTCAAGTCTAGAGTCACTAACCAAGCGTTGTTGCCCAGCATAGGCAGTAGCGGCTGTAAAGTCAGCATTCTGAATTTTGGAATGTCCAGGAACGTGTTCAAAATTGATAAGTCCAGTATTGGACACCAGGCAGTCTTTTCTGGGTACCAGGAACAGCCTTGCATAAAAACCTTGTCCTTTTTCCTGTTTTGGCACTGGCTGAATAGCTCCCATATCCATGAGGGATGTAACTTGTTTCTGAGCCTTTGCCCATTGATTTTGTGGCAGATCTGGCCAGCCGTTTGGAATTGGCAAAGTATGGAAAAGAAATCTGTACCCCTGGGATACTATGTTTAATACCCACTTGTCCTGGGTAATTAACTGCCAATTTTGAGCAAGAAGTGCTAATCCCCCCCCCCCCCCAAGGGGGCTGCCAAAATTGCTTGGCGATGGTAGAGGGAAGTCATTGAGACTACGTACTGTAGGGTTGTGCTTTGTGTCCTCCAGATTTGGAGGTGGAGGCACCCCATTACTTTGACCTATAAGAACCCTGTGACTGGTATATAGAGCCTTTTGAGCACCTGGATTTGACTTGAGAGGCTCTGTTGGACACAGGAAAGGACCAATTTTTTGTAGGCCAGTACTTACTGAATCTGGGAGGCTGCACTTGTAAGAAATTGTTTACAGTTTGCATAGATTTAGCTTTGTCTTCCATTTTCTTTAAAACCTCTTCTGCCTTATTACCAAACAGGGTATCATGCTGTAAAGGGGCATCCGACAATTTAGCTTTAACATAAGGCAGATTTTGCTCCTTGAGCCAGGCATGCCTTCTAATCACAGATCCAGTAACTGCAGCCCTGCAAGAGGCCTCCAAGGAATCAAAACCACATTGCAAAGTATGCTTTCCAACCTGTTCTGCTGCATGCAATAATTCCTGTAATTCTTTATTTTCCACACAATCAGAAATCATCATTTTCTGTTTCAATAGGCCCATAACATGCTGTTGATATTTAAGCATAAGAAACTGAGAGTTTAAGACCCTAACTGCCAAGGTTGCAGACGTATAAACCTTCTTTCCCCATCTATCCAGCGCCCTGGAATCTATAAGAGGGGGTAGGATTTTTGGCTGTAGAGCCCTTTACACCTTTGGGACCCTGTGAGATAGTCTCAGGATCAGCAGCAGGATTTTTGAATAGAAATTTGTGGGAGTCCGGAACCCTGTAATATCTGTCTGGCTTACTAGGAGCCGGAGGTAGAGAATCAGGAGCCATGCTCGATTCCGAAAACACATCAACAATGTCTAACACAGGAGGTATATAGCCAAAAGCCTATGCTGAGGAAGGAGGAAATCCCTAAGCCTCTTTTTTGATTCAGTGAAATCCTGACTCTCCCAATGAAAATGTTACCTTAAAGTATGCAAGGTTTCTCCAAAAGAATAATCCTCAGGAGGAGATGCAGATGGGATGGATTCTTCTGCATCTGAATCCTCATAGGGTGGTATAGAAAATTCCTGATCAGAAGAAATAGAAACCTGATCTGAAGATTCATAATCAGTGTCTTGCCTAGGCCTCTTAGTGGGGGGTGGGAAGAGTTGGGAACCCCTGATGAAGGTAATTAAGTCCTCAGCCATTTTGATAATCTGTATTTTAGGCATAGGGGCCTGAGCACGTGGATCATGCGTCAGTTTTTTAGACTTAGAATTTTGTTTTTGAAGCTGGCGTCAGTTTTATATAAAAATGTTGAGGCCTGAAAAACATCCTCCAAAGCCGGTGCCTGCTCAGCGGCTCTGGACTCATCCAAGGGAGAGACATCCGCGGGTTCAATACTCTGAGAATCTTGAGGCATATCGGACTACGCATGGGACTCGGTAGAGGCCTGCGACTCAAAAGTAATGCGCATCAGGGGCTGCGAAAGCGCCTCACTGAGTACCTGCGAACCAGTGACTGGCTCAGGAGAAGCTTCTTCGTCTGTTTTGGACCTTGGTCTGTCTTTGTTTGCATTTTTTGTGAACTCCGGTAGTCGGATTGCTATCAGACGACATTTCAGGGTAATTAAATCTGGATCCAAAATATTTTGAAGCAAAAACATACAGATGTTTAACAGTGCGTTGGTTAAATCTAGCACAAAACTAACAGAAAGGCATGTTATGATCTGGGCCTAGGCAAGGAATACAGTACAAATGAAAATCCTTATGAGGTATTTGCTTCCCACAAGTAATGCAATTAACTTTTACTGACATCGGTAAGGAGATAGAAAAAGTTTGCCCAATGGGGTACTTAACTTTAATTGAAGACTTCGGTTCCGAAACTCGAATGCGAAAGTTTCAGGAGTCCGCCGACCAGCACTTGCGAACTGCTTCTGCTTTGGGCACTGCGCAGCAAGAAAAGACTGAATAAAATGGCATCGGCTGACATGGAAGAGACAGCAACTGACGCAGGACCCAAAACTTTGTTATTCAGGCTGACTGAGGGCAGGCTGCCAGCAGATTACCCAAATGTAATGACTGCAACAGTGAAACACGAAGAACATCAAGAAAAACAGAAACCCAACGGGTTACTTAGCTTTACTGATGCAACGTCTGTGAAGGAGCAATCATACGATGCATAGGTCTGCGGCTGAAAAGTTCTGAGGATTGTGCATGCAAATGTCACATTTAATGTCCCTGGTTTATGGCCTTACATCTGACGTCCCACGCAAGCTGCAACAGCCAAGCTAAAAGCTTTTGCTAGGAGCCGACGTACGACTCGCCTGAGGGCAGGAAATCCCACAACTAGAATACTGCAACATAGGAATAGAAGGACATCATTAGGATAAGTACATAACTTCTTTACCTGATGTTGCCTTCATTTGCTCTTCAACCTACAAGAGAGTCCCCAGCTACTGAAAGAACTTGGGAAGCCCTCAAGGAAGGATATCCCAGAGCACACCACAACCAAAATCGTCCTAGAAATAATATCCAGTATGTAATGGGAAACAAAAGTACGACGATCTGACAAATTAGCAGCTGCACAAACTTCATCAATGGGAAGTTTTGACCAAAAGGCTGACGTAGAAAAAGATTTAATAGAATGGGACTTAAAGTGCCCAGGTAAGGAAATGCCCTTTCAGGAATTTGAGGAATAAGCAAGTTTGATACAACTAGTTAACGAGCTAGGGTAACCTTGGAAAATGGTTTACCCGATCTGGACTTTGACAAGGATATGAAGAGTTGGTCAGATTTCCTGAATGTTTTGGTTATAAATAAAAATGGAATTGTCTATATATATATCCAATGTATGAAAAAGGTAGTCTCCCTTGTTTTGAAAATTTGAGAAGAAAACAGGAAGACTGATGACTTGGTTTAAATTAGCCTCAGATGCCACCTCGAGCAAAAAGGATTAGTACACAAAGTAACTTTGTCCTTGTGAACCATCAGATATGGAGGCTTGCAAGATAAAGCCTGCAATTCACACACTCTCTTGGATGATAAGATAGCTGTCAAGAAAATAGTTCAAGTCAGAAACCAAGTCTACCTTAGCTGAAGGTTCAAAGGGGGGGGGGGACTAAAGCCTGTAAAACCAAGGTAAGGTTCCAGGGAAGAGCAGGATCCTTAACAGGATGTAGGAGAAAAAGTACCTTTCAAGAAGCCCTTGCACAATTTAGATGACGCTAGAGAGAATTCTCCCCTATCTCAAAACTGGAAATGGCAGCCAGTTGCACTTTCACTGTAAAAAAATGTGCCCCATTACTAAAGACATGCCAAGAAGTCCAACACAGCTGAAACTGGAGCAGAAAAGGATCAAAACTGTTTGATGAGTCCAGATAGAGAACGTCTTCCATTTACTGTTGTACAGCTTTCTAGTGGACTGGTTGTGTGTTTCAATCACAATTCTTCTGACTGGAGAAGAAAGCCAGGAAGTTCTAGCCATCATTGGAAGTGGAGAAGCCAAGCTACTATATCAGGTTCAGAAGACCCAGACGCAGTGCCCCAAGGGATGGGACAACAGGTCTGGAGAGGCATCCAGAATCCAAGGTGGACAAACTAGGTGAGACCAAATGAAGGGGAAACCACACTTAACGGGACCAAAAGAGGGCAATGAGGATGACTTGGCACTTCAACCTCTGAGCTTTCTGTAGAAATTTGGGAATGAGTGGAAAGGGAGGAAAGGTCTAGAGTAGACCGGGAGGCCAAGCATGGACTAGAACATCTCTCTGTTACTGCCCCTGAGGAGGGATCAGGGCAAAAAACTCAATGCACTTGGCAGATGCAAACAAGATGCGGCAGAATTGACTCCCCCATCTCTGGAAGATCATATTTGCCACTGCAGGACTGAAAGATCACTTGTGAGGCATCACAACGGTCTTGCTGAGCCTGTTGACTAGGATGTTAGACTTCCCAGAAATATGCTGCTATGAGAAAGCAATTGGAAGAAATCGCCCATTGCCACAACTTCATGGCCTCTCAACACAAGGGATAAGATCTGGTTCCTCTGCTTGTTGATGTACCAGATCACAGACATGTTAGTCTGAATAGCAACAGTTCCAGTAGGTAAGAAGAGTGAAGGGCTTGCAATAGAAGAAACCACTCATCTCCAGAATGCTAGTCTATAGGGAGGACCACGTGCCTTGGACCATCTGTCCCAGATAATGCCCCCCCATCAGAGTAATGATGCCGCAGGAGTCACAGTGGCCAAAGGGGAGGAAGGATGAATAGGTGGCTCTGGAGAAGATCAGACTGAATCCACAAGATGAGAGACTGTCTGCAAGCTTGCGAGATCCTGACTGGGAAAGTTTAATGGGTGGTGAAGGAGACACCATTGAACGGGCTAAGGTCCATTGAAGAACTCGTGTGAAGGCAGGATAAGGGCACCAGAGTGACTGTCGCCACCGTGGATCCCAAGGCCCGAAGGACAAGACTTGCCACTGTGAAGGACTGTCCATGATCTATTTGACATGAGTTCTCAGGTTGAAAAATCCTGTCTGGAGTTAGAAAGGCTAAAAATGGAGTGGTGTCCTAATGAGCACTATGAAGTGTGCGACTTGAACTGGATGTAGGTGAGACTTCAGACTGATAGAGATGCCCAAGGTCAAGGCTAGATAGAAAAGGTATTCTCTGACTTGGAGTTTATGTCTGGTGGGAACAGTTAGGAGTCAATCTAGGTAAGGAAAAGTACAGTTTTGTACCTACCATAAATGTAGATGTTCGAGGATTCCATTGCTGCAGTCCTTACTATTGGGTATAGTCATCCAGTCAGGGTACTAATATCCTCAGTCTTTTCTTGCCCCAGATGTCAGAAGACCCTAAAAAGACAAGGCCCAAAATACCTGCACCAAAACATGAACAATATATACAAAAATATAAGCAGGTAAATCACCTACACAACCACCAAACACAGAGGGGAAGGAGGGCAATGGAATCAACATCTACATTTATGGTAGGTACAAAACTGTACTATGTTCTTCTTCCATTGCTGCAGTCAGAATCCCAAAGCAGAGGTAAGGGAGGCTGGCAAATCATAAAGAAGCAGGAGCTGACAACATGCCTTGCAAAACAGCTGTGGCAAAACCAGCCCTAGACTTAGAGTAGATAGGAAGGTGATAATGCTTAGAGAAAGTATGCACTGAACTCCAAGTAGCTGCTTCCAAAATATCCTTAGTTGCCACCAGAAATGCTGTTGAAGTGGCAGTAGCCCTAGTGGAATGAGGCCTAATCCCAGCTGGAACCTCCTTGCCATGATGGGAATAACAAAATGCAATGCAAAAGCCAATCCACCTAGAAATAGTTTGTTTTGACACAGGCTTGCCCTGTGAACTCAAAGCAAAAGAAACAAACAACTGCTGAGACTGCCTAAAATCCTTAGTCCTGCTTAAGTAATAACGCAATTGCCTGTGTACATCTAAAGTATGCAAAATCTTTTCCCCTTTATTTTGGGGGTCTGCATAAAAGGTAGGCAAATGAATAGTTTGGTTTAAAGCCACACTAGAAACCACCTTAGGCATAAAGGAAGGATTAGTAGTAATGATACCCTATCCTTATGGAGAATCAAAAGGCTCGACTGCCATAAGGGCCTGCAACTCAGACACCCTTCTTGCAGAAGTAATAGCCAACAAAAAAGCAGTCTTCCATGACAAATATTTCAATTCAGGAGTAGCCGCAGGCTCAAAAGGTTGTAGAGTAAGTTTTTCCAACACAAAATTGAGATCCCAAGCAGGAGTAGGAGCTCTGGGGGTCTTATATTCTTAGCCCCTCTAAGAAACTGCTTGAACAAAGGATGAAAACAATGGTGGGTCACAATCATAGTGAGCTGAGATTGCTGCAGCATGAATCTTGATGGAAGAGAAGGACAGACCCTTGTCCAGTAACTCAGTAAGATATTGAAGAGCCATACTCAAATTAGGCTCAGAAATCTCCAAATTCTTTGCTTTACTCCAAAATAAAAATCTCTTCCATTTACACTTTCCTTGTACTAGGTCTTCTAGCTTCCATAATCACATTTAAAACTTGTTGAGGAAGTTGAGACCTGCTGTGTTTCAACACAGAATATGCCAGGCTGTCAGATGAAGAGAGTGAAGCTTGACATTGAGCAGATGACCGTCCTGCTGGGATAACAGATGTGGAATCAAAGGTTAAGGCCATGGAGGCTTCTTTACCAGACTAGTAGAGGGTACCAGTGTTGCGAGGCCAATCTGGAGCTATCAAAATCATCCTTGGCCTGTCCTGTCTGACCTTTAACAGTACCTTTGGAAGAAGAGGCAGAGGTGGAAAGGCATACAGATGAAGGTTTGTCCAACTGAAAGACAGAGCATCCACTTTCCAAGCTGTGTGATGAAACCCTTTGTGCAAAACTGTTGCAGCTGGTCGTTTAGTGGAGAAGCGAACAGATCTATGTCTGGAGTTCCCCATGACACTGTCAATTTCTGAAATACATGAAGATCCAGTTTCCACTTGTGGGGATCCATGATTTGTCTGCTTAACACATCTGCTAAGGAGTTCTGTGCTCCTGGCAGAAACCTTGCCTGAAGAGTTAGGTGCATCTCCCATAAAATCATTGCATGCCTGCATAGAGGATAAGAATGTGTTCCCCTTGTTTGTTGAAGTACCACATGACAGTTGTGTTGTCTGTTAGAATCAACACCTGCCCTGGAAGAAGTAACTCCTTGAAAGCCAGCAATGCGAACTGGACTGCTAACATCTCCTTTATGTTGATATGTAGATGCTGTAGTCTGGCAGGCCACTTGTCTTGTATCCACTTTACATTTAGATGAGCTCCCCAAGCAATGTCTGAGGCATCTGTCGGTAAAATCTGACTCGCCTCTGGCGGGTCACAGAGAGTCCCTTGTTTAGGTGACATTCCTGAGCCCACCACAAAAATACTCTTTGAAGGCAAGGTATTATTTGAATGACAGTGTCTAAATCCTGGCAGTGCTGTGTCCATACATTTTGAGATACCATTGTAACTTCCTCATATGCAGTTTGGCATTGGGAAGCACCAGAATACAAGATGCCATGAACCCTAATGCTTGAAGGACTGTCTCTGCAGTCAGCACAGACTGATGAGATAGTTGATGGAAGTAAAGTGACAGACTCTTTTGTTTGTCCGGGGTTAAAAAGGCCATCTGGGCTGCTGTATTCAGTCTCACACCCAGAAAGCACAAGTCTTGAGAGGGTACTAGACTGGACTTTATTTCGTTCACAGAATACCCTAGGCATCTTAGCACTGCTATAAGATATTCCAGATGCTGTAGAAGGTCTTCCTTTTCTTGAGCCAGAATCAGGCAGTCGTCTAAATAAGGATAGATTTGAAGTCCTTGTAGCCTGAAGTAAGCTATCACTGGAGCCAGAACCTTTGTGAATACTCTGGACGCAGTAGATAAGCCAAAGGGCAATGCAGAGAACTGATAATGAGAATCTCCAGCTTGAAACCGCACATACTTCCTGTAACTTAGCCTGATATGCACATGAAGGTAAGCTTCCTTGAGATCTAAAGTTACCATCCAGTGATCTTTGCCCAGCAGGGGTAAAAGCTGTTGTAACGTCAACATCTTGAACTTGGGAATGTCCAGATAAGTGTTGAGGAGAGATAAATCCAAAAGCAGTCTCCACGTGTTCCCCTTCTCTGGTACTAGGAACATGCGAGAATAAAATCCTAGGCCCCTTTCTGACACAGGGACTGGTAGAATGATGTCCAACACCCATCTGTCTTGAGTAATTAAATCCCAATTTCCTTTGAAAAGAGACAGTTGTCTTTCCAAAGGAGCTGCCAGACGAGAATCTACTGGCAGTTGAAAAGGCAGGTCATTGGGTCTGTTAAGGACTGACCCCTGCCCTCACCAGAAGTCTGAGCAGGTGAACTCCCTGTTCTAGGCCTAAAAGAACCTTGAGCCCTGCCCCTACCACGTCTAGACCTACCCCTAGACTGGGAATCATAAGCAGGATATGTCCACCCCTTAGCAGGCCAATTTCTACTAAACTTGGTGGCTGTACCTGCAAAAATCTTTAACAGTTTGCATAGACTTAGCTTTGTCCTCCATTTTCTTTAAAACTGCTTCCACAGGTGAACCAAACAACACATCAGACTGTAAAGGAGCATCCAAAATCCTTGTCTTAACATGCTCAGCCAAATTTTGATCCCTCAACCAGGCATGCCTCCGAAGAACAGAACTAGTGGCAGCCACCCTCGAGGAGGCCTGCACAGCATCAAAACCACATTGCAAAGAATGCTTGCCCACTTGTTCAGACACAAACTAAATCCAGCAAGTCTTTACAATCAACACCTTCCGCCAAAGCATCCACCTTAGATTTCAATTGTGAAAGGAGATAATTTTGATATTTCAGCATGTGAAACTGACAATTCAACGCTCTCATGGCTAGAGTGGAAGAAGTATACACTTTCTTACCCCACCTATCTAACGCCTTGCCTCTTTGTCAGTGGGAACAGGATTTTTAACCACAGAGGCCTTAACACCTTTAGGCCCCTGAGAAACAGTTTCTGGGTCCGCCTAGGACTCTTAAACAAATACTTATGAGCTTCGGCACCCTATAGTACCTATCAGGTTTAACAGGAGCAGGAGGCAAAGAATCAGGGTTCAGGGAAGCCTCTGCAAAAACATCTTCCACCACATTCAACACAGGAGGTATAGCTAAGGGCCTATGCTGGGGTAAAACAAGAATTCCCTAAGCCTCTTCCTGGAATCAGAGTAATCCTGGCCTTCCCATTTAAAGTGCTCCCTCATGGAATGCAGAGTCTCTGAAAATGAAAAATCCTCAGGAGGAGAAGCCAAGGAGTGGCATCATCCACATCAGAATCAGAATAATGAGGATACTCCTGCAAATCTTCCGCAGAAGATTCAGAAGCCCCTGAACCCTGTTCAAAACTGTCAAACTCTGGTTCCACTCTAGGCCTCTTATCAGGAGGGCCCATAGAACCTCTAATCATAGTAATCAAATCTTCTGCCATTTTAAGCATATGTTTCTTAGGTACAGAACCCGAAGGCTAGGAGAAGCCCCTACTGAAGCTGAAGTTGGCCTACCTCTAAAAGAAGTTTTGGCAACAGAAGGAGAGGCTCTAACTACTTTGGGAAGAGAGGGAAGAATAGTTACCTGAGAAGCCCCTCAGCCTGGCCTGCCTCCTGAGAGGGTACATCCTGTAACAGTAAAGTTTCTGCCTGAGACTCTATAGAAACTCCTGGCAAAACCTCTGGCTCCACTGAGCCATCTAAAGAACCGACGTCCGGGACTGCGGTTCATCAACCCTAGAGCATCCGACGGCATTTTATAATTGCAACGCTTCCCAAACACTAATCTGGCACAGTCTAACCTCCTCTTAATAGTGCGTTTGTTAAACTTAGCACAAGAGCGGCAACCAACAACGAGGCCCTAAACAAGGTATACATAATGTATGGTAATCCCTATGAGGTATTTGTTTCCCACAAGAAATACAGTTATTCACTTTTCTGACATCCGGTTAAATACTGAGGCAAGAAAAACCAAAATGTTCCCAACTCTGATGAAATATTTCAGAACGCCAACCTGCACTCGCAAAACTGCTTCTGCATCGGTCATGCGCTGACCACTATACCCAATAGTAAGGACTGCAGCAATGGAAGACGAAGAACATCAGAATCCTCAGAGATTCAGTGAGTTGCCACGACTGCCATGCATTTGGTAAACCCCCTGGAGACTGCGGTGAGACCAAAGGGCAGTGCTAGGAATTGGCGAGTCTCCCAGCCTGAAGTGGAGATAACTTCTGGAGTGGCTGTTTATCTTGATGTGACAGCACATGCCTTAAAGGTCTATAGAGCACATCCAGATGTCCTTCTGCAGGAAGGGCAGAATGGACTATTGTGACCATTTGGAACTTTGAATTGGCAACAGACTTGTTTAGAGAGGAGAGATCCAGAATGGGTCTGAGGTCCCCAGTCTTTTTGGGCACTAAAGAATCTGGAGTAAAAGTCTGAAACGAATTGGTCTGGTGAGACACTTTGGAGGACCCTTTTTGACAGCTGCTTTATCATTTCCAGTGCTGCTGCCTCCCACTGATTGGGTGGAACATTGGGGAGGATTTTGCTTGGTGAGGGGTTTTGGACAAAGGGAAGAGAACAGCCTCTGGATATGACAACACCTAATAATCTTTTGAGATGGCTTCCTAGGCTGTTGGGCATAGAGACAAACATCCCCTGACTGTCTCCAGAGTAGAGCAGTCGGACAACCCTCAGGATCGCTGATTGGGTCTGTCAGAGAAAAGAGAGACCCCTGTTCATTGGACCCCCGCTGCCAAGAGGGTAGCATCTGCTATAAACCATTTCCCCCCTCTGCCTCTGGGAGAAAGATCCCCTTGTAAATCCTAAAAAGGACCTTGCAATTTATGGAACCACAACTTACCTCTACGCTGGTTCCTGGAAAAGGTCCGTTGTGGGGTACAGAATACATGTACAATGGATACAGAAGCATATCCAGACAGTGGACAAGGTCTTTGTCATTTTCACTTTGGGAGTGTGTGTCTAACTGGTAGACCCAAGTGTCAATCCATTGAAGGGAGAGTTGACAACAGACGCCTTTTACAGGGTTCTGAAAAATCACACAGCCACATCCAGGCATGGTGTCAGATGGCAATGCCTGATTCGGCCGCCCATGAGGCACCTTCTGCAGCATGGGAGAACAACCTCATGGACGCACTGGAGATGGACTTCAGGGTGGCCATTCTTGAGGAAAAGGTCTTCTGTTCCTTGGCAGAAATGGACCCTGGGACAGAATTAGAGAGTTCTCCAAGTCCCACTGTAGCCTGGTTGTGTGCGCCAAGTTCAGCGCGCTCAACACAAAGGCTGCTGAAGCATAAACCTGCTTTCCGAACCTGTCCAAAGCCCTAGACCCCCTGTTAGGGGAATAGAAAGGAACTCTGCTGGGCCAGCTCGTATTTGGTGGCAGCAGCAACCACCATGGCATCAACGGGATTCCCTTAGTCTAGTGTGGATGATCAGAAGGGACACTAAGGATCTTATCGGACCTCTTGAGAATAGATTCCACTGTTTGGCTCCTTCCACGCCCTGCGGGACACAAGGTCAATAAGGAGGTCCACAGTGGGAGGTGAGGACACCCAAGAAGTAGATGGACCTGACGCAAAGGGTTCCAGAAACACTGATTCTTCTGGGTTAGGGCTTTTGGAAGACCAACCACCCTTCTGCTGAAGGATTTCCATGTCTCCAAAGGAGACATCCTCGGGTGGTGATCTGTGGGACCCTTCCCCCCCTTTGAGATCAGCGTCCTCTGTGAGGATACCAAAGGGGAATCCAAGTGTCTCCTTTTGCACTGGTGCTTCCAAGGGACCTCCTAGGTGGGTTGCTCTGAGGAGTTACAGGAAGACTCTGGAGGTTCCAAATGGGAAGTAGACTGGAAGTCCTTTTGGGCAGGCTGTACCAGAGGGAACAGAGTAGATGTCTCAGGTACAAACTCTGCTGGAGGGGGCCAGAATCTGAAGCAGGTAGAGTCAAGGCTGTTCTGAGTGCAGACACCCCACTCCACCACCTCGAATGCAGAGGAAGATTGGGACACCACAGGCACCCCCACCGACGCAGTCGATGAGGAAGCTCCACAAACCCCAACCACCCTTGGATCAGAGTGAGGAGTCTGAGCTGAACTGTCAAACACAGAAGCCCAGAGAGGAAGAGACAGCATCAAAAATTTCGCATCCAACGTCAACCCTTTGGAAAGGCTCCTAGAACTATTCGGCTCAGAAAGTCACAGCGGGGCAAGACAGGGAGACAGGATCAAGGTAACCTTACCTGTCAGCTCAGACGTCTCTGCTCCATGAAGGCTCGGACCAGATAACTCTCACCTGGAGTCAGATCACAGATGGAGAGAGAGGGGTGAGGATAAGAATATTGCTCGTGGATCCAAGAGGGAATGGAGCAGGCAAGATCCCCAACTGAATTTGTGCTTTGAGAAATTTGACCATTACACTGTTCACCTTGGCTTTGAAAGGATTTGGGAGGACCAAACAGAAACTACTGAAGCAGTCCTACAAGACTGCCTCAGCTGATGCATAACAGGGGACTCTGGTTTAGTTTAGCTGTCAACGGCTTTGGGGAGAAATTTCAGCTCTGGCAAGGAGGGGAGACCTGAATGATAGGCATCAAAACTGTCGACTCAGAGGGTCTTGAAATTTTGCCAGGAGGCGCCCCCCCCCCAAGTGGCGTGGTCTGCTGGGGGATCTCTTCCACTCTTTGTGCTTCTTGGTGGGGTCTGCACCCCTGAAGTGGAAGGGGTGATTAAGAACTAGGGAGCAATCTCTTTAAAATAACTTTAAGTCAATCAATGAGTGCCTGCTGATTAAAGCCAGCACAAACACAGGCAGAATCCAGAAGAGCTACCCCCAAACATGACGCATTCAGACTCTGCATTGGAAAGTGGGGTTTTGTGACCACAATTGCTGCACTTCGTAAACCCAGCAGGTTTTTGACTCTGCTACGCTGAAAGAAAAAAACAGCAATAGCAGCAAAGAACACACACACCAAGCAAAGCAGTTAGAAGTGAAAGTTTCTACAATTCTAAACTAGAAGCTGGCATTTTTTTTAAACATATACGAAAAAAATATATATATATCTATATATCTACATATATATATATATATATATATATATATATATATATATATATACATATATATATATACATACAGATATAAAAACTGGTAGGGAAGGGAGGAAAGAAAGACCTTAAAACTCTTAAAGACTACCCTAAGGCAGAAAAAAACAGCTAATGGAAGGGCAACAACTAACAAATTTAACTTAAACAGCATAAGTCACTCACTGACCAAGACAGCACTGAGGAGCTCAGAGTGCGAGAACCCGATGCTTAGCAATGTGTGGCAAATGAGATCAGAGGGATCTGGAGGAGAGGAGCATCATGGGTAGGGGAGGAGCTCAGATGTTGCAGCCTTCAGCTTTGGTATGAGGCCGAGTCAGAGCTGCAGTGTGGATCCAAAACCCATAGGTTGAAGAGCAAATGAAGGCAACATCAGATCCTTAGGCAACCACCATTCTGGGATCAGCTATTGGTCAGAGGATCTCCGTTATCTTGGCCTCAAAAGACAAGTTTCACTTGACAGAGGAAGGGGTCATTGGTGGGCTTCTAGATTTTGCACTCTTGCGTTAAAGTTTGGGGTCATCAAGCTGACTTGCCTAGTTGGGTTACATGGTAGATACAAATATGAGAAGGGGAACTTCCATAAAAGGGAGTTAATCACCAAGATGCATCAGATTCTCCTTTCTCCCTGGCTTCATCTTCTGTATGGATATAGGGAAACTTGGTATAAAAAATCTACACCCTAAATATGCTATCAGGTCGCACAAATTTGGAATCTCCGTTTGGCACTGCCGGTTTAAAATCTGTTTTACACAGAGATTAGGGATAATGTACCTAGGTGTCCAAGACATGCTGGAGATGTGATGGGGCAACTTAGGTACCTGGTTTCTTACTTTGTACAAGTGCTCTGGGCTGCCATCACTAAAGTAGGAGGTGCAAAAAACTGTGACATCCTACATCACCGCCAACTGAACTTTATGCCAGTTTTATGTCTCACTGGCTGTCAGATTTCCTCAAGACCAACTCCTTCTTCAGCTCCTAAAAGACAGTGGCAAAATATACATCAGTTCATGGAAGATTATGGGTCCACAAGTCTCAGATCTACATGATCTCACAATGAAGGTAAAGTTAGCTGACCTGTCCTTGGAAAATGTTGCTTCAAAAAGAAAAAGCTGGACAAATGGGTCATGTGGGACACGTTTTCAACTGACAGACTGGTGTTTGGCTTTGACTGCTAGCTGATCTATATCTGACTTCCCATACTAGCTGTCACCCATTAATAAATAGTTGCACGGACTATGAATGTAAACAACTAAGTTCTATTTGAATTAACCTTTCAGTAGGGCATGACAAGTGCAGCTATTGAACAGTACTGATTTTTCATGCCAATTATTGAAGTGAACAGTTTCTGGATGCAAGACCACTATTCCACTCAGTATGACCTGGAGGTCGATTTGTATATTGAGCATGGTGCTAACCCCATAGTCAGCACAAAACTGAGAAATGTTGGCCATTTAATATCACAATTTTATTTACTTGTTCTATTTGCTCTTGTGTTCTTTAAAAAAAAAAGTCAAAATAACTTATTGCCTGCTACTGTACTGCCTCTCTATAGAACTTAATTGTATTAACTGCTTTACAACCTCAGCAACAATGTTACCATCTGCATATTCAGCTATTACAAGCTTTTTTGCCAGCAGTTCACTCAAACATTTACCACTGTGCTGTAGAAAATCTACTCAAGATTCTTACTGCATTCAAAAGACGTCTATCGCATCAACAAGTTCATGAAGGCTTTTGCCATTCTACGAGTATCTTGTTTAAAGACACAAATTCCTTTGTGTTTAAGAAAAAAAAACATCTTCCCCCTTGGATCTGTTTACTTGACATGTTTATTTTATTATGGGGAACTTTGCAACTGGATATATTCTGAAAATGGGTTCTGCCAGAGAGAAAAAAAAACACTGTTCAACATAATGTTATAACATTGCATACATCTCTGCAGACACTTTAGACAGCACAATTTGAAATCAGGAATGTCAGTATGGAGTATCATGCTATACCTGGAAAGATATCATACCTTGCTGATTTGTTCAATTCCCTGAAGTGTCATGTCAGTTAACATGTTAGACTCTATGCAACGCAAAAAAACGTCATCATCCATCTTGTCTACTACTTCCTCCTCCTGCAATTAAAAAATGAAAACTGACTAAAATCTGAAATGTTGTGTTTGGATAGTTCCATCAGTCTTCACCACAGTGATCTCCAACAACAACAAAAAAAAGCTGCAGACTACTTACTTCATTTGTTGCACACCACACTTTAAGAGCATCAAATATGGGGCTCAAGCAGAAAGAAATAAGGTGCAGTGTTCTAAGTAGAACAGAATCCTGGTACACAACAGTTCACGCAAGCAAACAATTCTATCCAATGCTACATATCAATAGGTCACAATAATTTTAGCACTGGAACATACTTCAGCAATGGTTAGATTAAAGGAAAACTGCATGGGAAGTTACTGAAAGTAAGAGGAACTAGTGCACACGTGCTTGCACCCCAGTTTTCAACAGTGTGCACTTATTTTCAGCACTTTCCAAAAATGTAGATTAGATTTTCCTGCAGTTTTCCCCACTTTGAACAGGCAACAGAAGAGGGTAAGAATTTATGGCAGTCATTCAAGCAGGACAACACTAAAGAGTATACATGGGCAGTCTTCAGCCAGTTCTATTTAGTATCCAGCTGGATAAATGTAATTCTTATAACAGCATTTTAAAATGACAAATCTTGGAACAAAATTAGACCTCTTCTCCTTTGCATACTATTATGGCCAGAGCTATACTCAAGCAGTTAAAGCTACCTACACAGCTCTATGGACCAAGATCCTTGGAAAAAGAGGAACTCATCTGCCAATCTTTTTTAAAGTTTTTTGTCTATCCTTCTAGCATGTCGAGGGATCAGTTGCTAGTGTCCTCTCCTGCTCAGCTGGTGAACCTGGGAATATTGAGGCAATGTTACAATTGCCTCATGTACACAGACAACCCTCTCCTCCTCCCACAAAACACAAATACATGCGAGAGATGCAACTATACGGCCAAACTGGAGGCTGAGCTCTCTCAACACAGGACTGGCAAGACCAGTCAGGAGGAGAAGGTTACCACACACACTATAGACCCAGTCTCACATAGTACCATTACAACCTCAAATCATACACATAAACACACAAAGACATACTGAGGCTCTGATCAAAAATCTACCAAAACAGCAGAGGCCACCAAAGCAGACACCCAAACAACCACCACCTCAGAACACAACACCTGCAACACATAGACCTCACAGTCAGAGTGTCAAACAGTCACAGCCCTTAAGGCCAAACACAATGCCAGACACACTAGTCATTGGTGACTCCATAGTCAGACACACTGACGTCCCGCTCACCAGACTGAGTAAGGAGAAGGTCACACTAAGCTGTCTGTCGGGCGCTAGAATCCGCCACATAACGCAAGCAAGCACTCAGGTCTCTCAACAGCAGGTACAAATACGACTCAGTCATTGTCCACGCTGGTGTAAACGACCTGAGACGTACCTCCTTGGACTACATGAAAAGAGACATTGAGGAGCTCTCTGTTTATGTAGCCCAGGCAGGTATGACCCAGACCTTGAGCAGTATCCTACCTTCACCAAGAATGATGCCACAATACAGAGATAAGATGATCAGTTTTAACAATTGGCTTAAACACTGGTGTCATTCAAAGGGGATCCAGTATCTGTCTGCCTGGGATGACATGCTGGACAAGCCACGCTGCTTCAAGGGGCGGCTTGCACCTGTCACCCTGGGATTCGGATATTGGCAAAGGCTCTTGCCACCCCATAGTGCCTTTTTAGGCAAGGCTCAACTTCTAAACCTACCACCCTAGAACACAAAAAGGAAAAAACTAAGGGTAATGCTGCTCAATGCCAGAAGTCTAAATCTCAAAATACACACTCGAGGCCCTTCTCAGTATGGAGAACATCGATGTCTGTGCTGTGACAGAAACCTGGTTCAAGGCTCCTGAGAGCACCCCAGCTATCAGGTTTTACCTCATATCATGCGTTCCGCCCCAAAATCAGGAAAATACCAAGAAAGGAGGGGGTATCCATATTCATCAAGGACACCCACACCTCAAGACTGGTGGCAACGCATGATGCATCGGAGACCATCCAGGTGCAATTAACCGTAGGCAAGACTGCTCTGCAAATTGTAGCATGTTACAGGCCACCCTCACAAACTCAGGAACCTCACATGGCCTTCCTGAAAACACTAGAGGGATAAATGTATCACCAAACACCATCATACTAGGTGACTTCAATTACCCAAATATAGACTGGGAACACTACTCAAGCCCAAACACCCTAGCCCAAAAGTTCCTGGAATTCATAAACTCAAATGCCATGGAACAACTAGTCACCATCCCCACAAGAGGAGATAACATACTTGATCTCATCATCACGAACATGGGAGCACAATGTTCAACACCGAAGTATACCCCTCACTGGTGAGATCAGATCACAAACTAATCTCGCTGGAGGTCCTCATCCCACCCCACCTGAAATAAAAAGACCACAGTAAAGAACTTCTCAAAAGCCGACTTCACACTTCTAAAGACTAGTGTGGTCTCCTTTAAGGCCCCGAGCGGCCGAAAACAGTACTCAAGCCGCTGAATCACTTACAAATGCCTTCTACCAGCACCTGCAGGACTGCATGGATAAGGCAATCCCAAGCAAAACAAAGACTCTTTGTACCAAAGGCAAGCGTCCAGTCTGGTGGAGCCCAGCCATAAACAAACTGTACAATCAAAGTAGGAAGCTACTGCAAGATAGAGCAAAATCCTGAAAAGGTAAGACACCCTTGATCACTATAAGTAAAAACTAAGAGCTCTCATAAAATCATCCAAAGCAAATTTGAGAGAAAAATAGCTAAAGACTCAAAAGACAATCATAAGGCCTTCTTTAGCTATGTTAGAAACCTAGGAGGAAACTCCCAGATATACTCAGAACTAGTTCAAAATGATGTGAAGATTACTGATCCTACAGACATTGCCAACATACTGGCTGACAGGTTCAGTGCAAACTTCTCCCCTCCCCAAAGGAGAGATATCTATACCAAGCGATTGCAGCCCCCAAACATCTCCAGCCCAAGTGAGAACTGCTCTCTCCAAAGCAAAAACACAGCATCCATGGGACCTGATGGTGTCCCGGCTGTGTGCTCCAGAACTCAATGAGGAATTAAACCCACAGCTAGGACAGCTGTTTAATCAAAGTCTTACCCCTGGATACGCACCCAGGGGGTGGCGCACTGCAACTGTGGTCCCACTTCACAAAGGCGGTGCCCCCACCGACCCTGGAAATTACTGGCCCATTAGCTTGACAAGCCTTATCTGCAAAGCCATGGAGAGGATCATAATGGACCTCATAAATAAAGACATAGGGAATTTGCAGACTTTGGATCCAACCCAGTTTGGCTTTGTCAAAGGCAGATCATGCCTTTTAAACTTGGTTGACTTCTTCGAAACAGTCACCAAAGCCATTGATGAGGGAAAGGCAGTCCATACAGCCTACCTCGATCTGGCTAAGGCCTTCGATACAATACCCCACTCGGGTATCATTGAAAAACTCATCAGCTTAAATGTTAACCCATACATCACAAGATGGGTTGCAAACTGGCTGAGTGACAGAACCCACAGGGTCAGAGTTGCTGGCACCATGTCAGACTCAAAGCCTGTCACAAGTGGTGTCCCACAGGGCTCAGTCCTGGGTCCACTCTTGTTTGGCATCTACTTTTCCGAAGTACAAGCAAACACAGGAGGTTTATGGCTGACAAAGTTTGCAGATGACTGCAAACTGGGCGCCATAGTAGAAAACACATCTGACACAGATATCCTTCAGAAGGGTCTCACAGAAACGGATAACTGGTGCCAGAGCCACGGCCTAAAGTTAAATGCCAAAAAATGCATAGTCATACCCTTCGGGAAAAACAAGGTTACCCCTAGCTACCAAATAGGTGGCAATCCACTGAGCACAGAAGAAGTTATCAGGGACCTGGGGACCCAGGTTGATAGTAGTCTGTCATTCGACACCCATGTAGCTAAAGTAGTTAGGAAGACCACCTACATTGCCCACCTTATCATGAAGGGATTCTCATCTAGATCAAGGGAGGTTATAGTCTCCCTTTACTCATCACTCATCAGACCAATGATTGAGTACAATGCCCCATTCGGAATGTATCTGACCCGACACTTGCAGCAGCTGGAGAGGCCACCAAAGTTCCGCACCAAAAGGATAAAGGGTCTCAAAATCTATCCTATGCTGCCCGACTGAAAGAACTCCAGCTCTATTCAGTCGCTTACCGCTTGCTCAGAGGTGACCTTTGCCTAACATACAAAGCCATGTCAAACCCAGATGTGATGAATATGCTTCACCTCAAAAAATCTAGATCCATCAGAGCCACAAGGGCGGGAGACTTAAACCTCGACACAGCTATTAATAGGGCGTGCTGGAGGGATAGATTCATCACCCAAAGACTCCCTATGCTGTGGAACAAAATCCCGGTACATGTGAGGCAGAGCACCTCGCTGGCCTTGTTCAAGAGAAATCTTGACCAATGGATGGGAGATCGCAGATATACCCCAGGGATTACCTCAGTGTCACTGCTCGACAGAGGCACAGCAAAATAATGGGTATAGTTCCCCATACTAAAGGGGTGGCGTAAGCCACAAAACGATGGGCTAGGCTTGTAAATGCCCTCGGGCAGATAGCCTAGTATGAACCTATGAACTGGGGTGAAAAGAAAAATTACTACAAAATGCAAGATAAACTTAAATTCAAAGGTTTTCAAAAAGCAGCATGCACAACTTATAAGGGTGATACAGCACCCTAGCACACAGATGGAACATGGAAGACATGGACTTTAACGAATAGGGAAATTCTCTTACTATAACAGATCTATGTGAGCTATGTAGAATTTTTTTCAACAGACAAGACTCTTAACTACTGTCAGATGGATAAAGCCTGGGGAGATCTCATCACATACTGTTCAGCATCGCTCATTGCTACATCAAGTTTTAGAAGTCAGCTAAAAAATTCATAGCAACAAACGAGAAAACTACACAATTGCAAATACCCCATCAACACCTTCCTTATACACAGCAAAGAGGAAAACAGGGCAGCTATGATGAAGACAAAGCTCATCTACCAACTGTTATGGTAAGCATATAACTTTTGTATCCAGGATAATCTTGCCTATTCTTTTCAAAGAGGATAGTCTCTCAGATCAACTTCTTGGGTGGCTTCCTGCAAAACACTTGGCAAGTATGGTGGCCTCAAAAGCAAACCATCAAGAAAAGAATCAACATCCAACTTGTACAGCGCAGCAAAAGTATGCAAGGAAAGTACAGTTGCGTACACTTACCATAAAATGTAGATGTTGGAGTGTATTCACTGTTGCAGTCATATTTCTGTTATCTGCTTGCAGTTGCCCTCAGTCGGCCTGATTAACAAAGTCTTGGGTCCTGCATCAGTTGCAGTCTCCACTTCCATGACGTCAGGTCATCAGGGGTATAAAAACATGCAGCCGACACCATTACATCAGTTTTTCTTGCCCCAGATATCAGGTGCCCCCCTAATGGGAAGCAATATCTATATATATATATATATATATATATATATATATATATATATATATATATATATATATATATATATATATATATATATATATATATATATATATATACACACACACACATTATATATATATATATATACACACACATATATATATATATATATATATATATATATATATATATATATATATATATATATATACACACACACACACATATATATATATATATATATATATATACACACACACACACACACACACACACACATATATATATATATACAAGGTTATACCTCAAAAAAAAAAGCAAATACACCAAAAAGCTTTTAAGCATAGTAAAGGAGAGTAGAGGTATAGCCAAAAGTCGTCCGGGAGCTGGAGGGAGGGTAACCAGGACTGCAACAGTGAATACACTCGAACATCTACATTTATGGTAAGTGTACACAACTGTACTATGTTCTTCATGTTTCACTGTTGTAGTAATCGCATTTGGGTAGATTCCCAAAGCTAAGGATGGGAGGAGGAATTTAGATAGCATTAAGACCAGCTATAAGGCCCTGCAAGACTGCAATGGCAAAGCCAGCTATGGATTTAGGGAACATTGGCAATGCTTGGTGAAAGTATGTACAGAACTCCAGGTTTCAGCTTCTAGGATGTCCCTGGTAGGGACGCCTCAGAAAGGCTGTAGAGGCAGATGCAGCCCTGGTTGAGTGGGGTCTGATCTCCTGTGGGATAAGTTTTCCATGGTGCTTATAGCAGAAATGAATGCAATGGACTATCCATTTAGAAATGATTTGCTTTGAAATAGCCTTCCCCTCTGTCCTTGCAACAAATGCCACCAGCAGTTCAGATTTCCTTTGAGGTTTAGTCCTGCCCAAGTAGAATCTAAGTTGTCTGTGCACATCTAAGGAGTGCAGTATCCGTTCCCCTTTGTTCTGTGGATTAGGAAAGAAAGTTGGCAAACGAATGGACTGATTAAGGGCCACACTGGATACCACCTTGGGCATGGAGGGATTGGTTCTGAGGGACACCCAGGCGGCATGAAAGATGATGAAAGGCTCCACTGTCATAAGGGCCTGTAATTCAGATGCCCTTCTTGCTGAAGTGATTGCTAAAAGGAAAGCTGTTTTCCAAGAAAGGAATTTTAAATCTGCAGTAGTAGCTGGCGCGAAAGGAAGAAGAGAGCTTTGTCCAATACAAAGTTAAGGTCACAGGCTGGAGTTGGAGCTCTCCTGGATGGTCCTAAATTTTTGGCCCCTCTGAGGAACTGCTCGAGCAGTGGATGAGAGAAGAGGGGAGGGTTCTGCAGTATAATGAGCTGAAATGGCCGAGGCGTGAATTTTGGAGGAGGAAAAAGACGGGCCCTTGTGAAGCATCTCAGTTAAGTATTGTAAAATCTGAGGTAAATTGGGCGCTGCTGTGCTCATCCCTTGAGACTGGTTCCAGGCACAGAATCTTTTCCATTTTTCAGCATAAGATTTTCTAGTACTAGGCCTCCTTCCCTCTAAAATGATATCCATCATTGATTTACTGAGGGATGGTAAAGGAGAGATTAGGTAATTAGCCAGGCTGCTAGATTCAGTGTTTGAAGCTTAAGGTGCAGAATCTGGTTCTCCTGCTGAGACAACAGGGTAGGAGAGTCTGAGGCAGGTGCAATGGGGCCAACAGTGACACTGTGCAAGAGGGGGTACCAGTGTTGGCATGGCCAGTCTGGTGCAATCAAAATTTTCCATGTTTTTTCCCGTTTGATCTTTAGTAGTACTTTGGAGAGCAGAAGGCATAAACTGATAGGTTTTTCCAGCTGAAGGACAGAGCATCCACTTTCCAAGCTTGTTTATAGGGAGTCCTTGCGCAAAATTTGTCCAATTGATAGTTCTGGATGGAGACAAACAGGTCTATATCCGGGCTCCCCCATTTGCTCGTTAACATGCTGAAAATCTTTGGTTACAGTTTCCACTCCTGTGGGTCCATGAGGTTTCTGCTTAGTCCGTCTGCCAGTGTAACTAGTTTTCCTGGCAGGAATTGAGCTTGCAGATGCACTTGGTAGCTCAAGTTCCACAATGCCATGGCTAGTCTGCAGAGGGGGGTAAGAATGGGTACCCACTGCTTATGTACCACATAACAGTGGTGTTGTCCCGTCTTTACCATTAATCGTCCTGGAAGAATATGGTCCTTGAAGGCTGTCAGAGCATTCTGTACAGCTAACATTTCTTCCTGATTGCTATGCAGGTGCATTTGACTTGGGTTCCATTTGCCCTGAATGCACTTCCCTGCCAAGTGAGCCCCCCCATGCAGAGTCTGATGCATCTGTTCAGGTGGCAGGGGGTAGCGTGATTGGTAGTCCCTTGTTTTGGTGGCAGGCCTCTGCCCAACAAAGGAACTCAAGGCATAGGCAAGGTATGATAGGGATCTTTGCTTCTAGATCCTGATAATGTTGACACCATAGGCTTTTTAGATACCATTGTAGTTTCCTCATATGCAGTCTTGCATATGGAATTAGAAGAATGCAGGAGGCCATTAACCCCAAGGCTTGTAGCATTTGCCTTGCAGATGAGCAGGGTTTGTGTGGCCACTTGTTTGAAGTAAGTTGTCAAATGAATTTGTTTCTCTGGCGCGAGGAAAGCCATCTGGGAAGTTGTAGTCAATCTTGCTCCCAGGAATATAATTTGTCGACAGGGTACCAGGTGTGATTTCTTTTCATTTATGGTGTACCTCAGACAAGTTAGCACCCTTTGTACAAAAGGCCAGTTGATTCAAAAGTATGCCCTGGCTTTCTGCCTGAATTAGACAATCGTCCAAGGTATGGGTATATTTGAATATTTCTTTGCTTGCACAATGCAAAGACTGGAGCTAGGCACTTTGTGAATACCCTGGGCACAGTAGATAAGGCAAAGGGCAGTGCAGAGAACTGACAGTGCGTGTAGCCTGCTTTGAAGCGTAGGTATCTTCTGCAAGATTCCCTGATTGGGATTGAGCAGGTATGCTTCCTTTAAATCTAGTATTGCCAACCAGGCATCTTTGCATAGCATAGGAAGCAACTGGTGAAGTGTCAGCATCTTGAATTTTGGAATCACCAAAAAGGTGTTTAGAGAAGATGGGTCCAGGAAGGATGCCATTAATTGTCTTTTCTGGGTACCAGGTAAAGTAGAGTAGAAACCTTGTCCCTTTTCATCTTCTGGTACCAACTGAACAGCCCCCTATGCTGAAGAGAGAGAGTACGTGCTTTTGGGCCTCTGTCCATTGATTTGGGAGTAGATCTGACCAACTGCTTGGTGTTGGTAACGTGTGGAAGTGAAATCTGTATCCTTGGGACACTATACTTAAAACATTTGTCCTGGGTAATGAGTTCCCAGTTCTTTGCATGAACAGCAATCTTTCCCCCCCAAAAGGGACAAGTCAGTTGAGAAGTGCTTGGAAGATTTAAAGTCACTGAGACAGTTTGCCATAGGGGGGAGTTTTATTACTTCCAGATTTGGAAGTGGAGGCCCCCCCCACTGCTTAGTCCTGTGCATACCCTGGGACTGAAGCCTGCAAGTTCTGCTGGATGTGGGTTTGGTCTGGAAGAGGCAGGAAAGGACCAATTCTTAGAAGGCCAATGCCTACTAAATCTTGGGAGGTTGTACTTGTAAAAAATATTTAACAATTTGCATAGATTTAGGTTTTTTCTCCATCTTTTTAAGAACAACTTCTGCCTTGTTGCCAAACAGGCGGTCCTGACTTAGGGGAACATCCATTAATTTTGCTTTAACATGATCTGGCAAGGATTGCTCCTTAAGCCAAGCATGCCTTCTAAGTACAGACCCAGTTACAGCAGCCCTGCAAGATGCCTCTAGTGAATCAAAACCACATTTCAAAGTATGTTTTCCAACTTGTTCATCAGAATGCATTAAATCCTGGAATTCCTTATTTTCCAGCACAATCAGGAATCAACATCATTTTCCATTTAAGCAATCCAATAATATGCTGCTGATACTTTAACATATGAAACTGGCAGTTTAAGGCCCTAATGGCCAAAGTTGCAGAAGTGTATACCTTCTTACCCCATCTATCCAGCGCCCTGCAGTCTCCATCAGAGGAGGTAGGATTTTTGACAGTAGTAGCTTTAATGCCCTTGGGTCCCTGTGAAATGGTCTCAGGATCCGCAGTAGGATTTTTGAAAAGGAACTTGTGAGAGTCAGGAACCCTGCAATATCTATCAGGTTTTCCGAGAGCAGGAGGTAGAGTGTCAGGGGCCAAGCTAGATGCTGAAAAAGCATCAACAACAATGTCTAGTACAGGAGGTATGGCTAAAGGCCTGTGCTGGATCATGAGTAAGAAATCCCTAAGCCTCTTTTTAGAATCAGAAAAATCCTGACATTCCCAACGAAAATGCTCCCTGAGAGTATGCAAGGTTTCACCAAAAGAGAAATCCTCTGGTGGGGAAGCAGAGGGAATAGAGTCCTCAGCATCAGAATCCTCATAGGTAAATAAGGGTAAATCCTTGTCATAAGAGGAAACAAATTTCAGAATCCTAGTCAGAAGTATAAGCAAACTCAGTCCTATGTCTCTTAGAGGGGGAAGGTTGGCTTCCCCTGATTAAAGTAATAAGGTCTTCAACCATTCTTATTTATTTTTTAGGCATAGAGGCCTGACCATGCGGTCTGGGTGTCAGTTTTCTAGGCATGGTTCGAGTTTTAGGCCTTGAAGAAGATGATGATGTCAGTTTAATATGCAAGTCAGTAGGCCTGAATACACCCTCAGAAGCCGATGCTTGCACAGCAGTTCTGGACCCATCCAAGGTGGAGACATCCGCAGGTTTCACAGGTGAAGCATCTTGCGGCATACTGCACTCCAAATGGGTCTCAGTAGAGGCCTGCAAATCTGAAGTTACGGGCATCAGGGGCTGCAAAAGCACCTCACTGAGTACCGGCGAACTGGCGACTGGCTTAGAAGCGTTGTCGGCAGCTTTGGACCTAGGCAGCTGTCTCTATCATTGCGTTTTTTCAGAATGTCAGTAGTCGGATGGCTTACTGAAGACATATCAGGATAACTGAACCAAGCACGAAAATATACCGACAGATAGCTAGAGGTTTAAATAAGGCACAAAACAGACAGCAAGGTACATCGTGGTCAGGGCCTAGGCAAGGAATACAGTATGAATGAAAATCTTTAGGAGTTGTTTGCTTTCCACAAGAAATGCAATTTACTTTTACTGACATCGGTTTAGATCAAGAAAAAGTTTCCCCAATGGGGTACTTAGCTTTTAGTTGAAGACTTCGGTTCTGAAACTCGAAAACAAAAATTTCAGGAGTTAGCCAACCGGCAATTGCGAACTGCTTCTGCTTCAGGCACCGCACGGCAAGAAAGATGGATAGTAATGGCGTCTGCTGCATGTTTTATACCCCTGACGAACTGTCACAGAAGAGACAGCAACCGACGCAGGACCAAAGACTTTGCTAATCAGGCCAACTGAGGGCTACTGCAAGCAGATAACCCAAATGTGATGACAAACAGTGAAACACGAAGAACATCAGCAAAACAGCAGTCACACAGAGGCATCATCTCTTGGAATGTTTGTAAAAAGGCTTAGTAGTCATAGCTCTAACAAGAAGCACTTTGGACAATGCGACTACCTCAGGAGTAACATTCACTGCGTCAGCCATTTTGCTAGGGTAGCCACAAACTTTCCTTCCAGCTGGTTTACAAAAGCACACTTCAAATCCTTCAAGTCTCTAGTCTTAGTGCAAAATCTTAATTGCACTTTGGTCTTCTAGACAATGCATTCAGGAAAAAAGGCAGATTACAGTTTCATATTCTGTGCAGCTACTTTGAGCATTAAAAGAGTAATTTGCAGTATTGCACTGCCTGAGAAAACGCATACATAGCAGATGAATGCAAAAGCATGCGACTCTAAGGCCATTCTTGCTTAAGTAATTGCCAATGAAAAGTGGTCTTCCACTATAGAAATTTCAATGTCAATGTCAGCTCAGAGATAGCTTAAGCTTCTCCAAAGTTCAGGCACCATGGAGTCACTGGATCCCTTACTGGTGGTCAACTAAGAAACAGCAGAACAGTGTTAGAACTTATCATATTAGATGTTTGATCACAACTGTAGCACCAGTCCAAACTATGGGGCTTCAGCTACAAGTGGCCTGACCTCCAGAGCAGAACAGATGATCTAATAGAGGAAAAAGTACTGCTCTCCAAATTCTACCCATACTTGAACAGACTCAAAAACCCTTCAACAAGGGAAAGGCTAGAATAAGGAAAAGATGACATATCCCAGCCCAGTCTCCCCCAAAACGAGAAGGCATGGTGGGAGGGGAAAATAGAAGTGATCAGCTATTACGGTAAGTTCTTACACGACTGTACTACATCCTTTGTTTAAATCTCTGCTGCAGTAGTCTCAAATACTGGGACAATCTAGAGTTTTAAGACAGGGAGGAGTATGGTACAGAGTGGCTAGATTGCAGCATACATTTCAAGATGGTACGATCTAGAAAACATCCAGCTTGTCAAGTTTTCCAAAAGTGTGGGTAGACAGTCTGGTAGCTGGTTTTAAAATAGCTTGGGTAATTACTGCTGGAAAGAAAGCCTTGGCAGCATCTGTGCCCCTACTGCTATGGGTTTCCACTGCTCCTTCAAGTCTCTCACTAGGGAAAAATTGTTGTGCAACTTTAGAAAAGGTTTCGACACCACCCTTCCCTCCTTTCCTGTGTCAAAGAAAGCCTATTGGAAGGTCCATCACTGGTTCACTACAAATCTCAGTTACCAGTATATATCAAGGGGAGACTGTACTTTTCTCCTACTCTGTGCAACAAAGAAAGCGGGCAGTTTGATGGCTTTAATGAGAAAAAATTCCATAATTCCCTTTGGCAGGAAGGAAGTACTTGTTTTATGGTGAACCCTTATCCTTGTGAAAATCTGGGAATGGTTCTTTGCACATCAGGAATAAGATTTCTGACTTCCACCTGACGTGATGGCTCCCAGTTCAGCCTCTATTTCAAGAGCTTTACAGTAGCTTTGGCTACAGACTCAAAGGATGACTAGACACGTTTTAAGGACAAACTTCAGATCCCAAGCAGGATTGTTTTCTGATCTGTCAACAATTTCTGAAAGTAGTACAAGTTACAAAGTAGTACAAGTTACAGACAAGTACAGACTAACTGGCAGACAGGCAGATAAACAGGTTTACTATGGTGTAAGCAAACTAATCATGCACTGAAAAGCTCATAAGCACTGGAATACCACAGACCAGTGAAGTGTTATGGTCCCAATTGCTTCTGCAGCAGCAGCATGAAATCAAAAGGAAAAATCACCTTTTTGGATTTGAAGGATTTGCTGGTTGTGTGCTTTCCAAGGGCAAGAGTTATATTAAATAAGTCAGAAATACAAGAGATCTAGGTTAAGGTACGAGGTTCCCTTTGCCCTGAGACAGGAAGTCCAGTAGCAGGGGCAGTGCAAGATTTCAACCTCCCCAGAGAGGTATCCATGAAGCATAAGCACTGCTGCCTGGGTTAAAAGTGTGCCAACATATCAGGCCTCTCTTCCCTTATCCCTATCACCCTGAGGAGTTGAGGGGGGGGGGTTCATAAGAACAGACTAGCCTTACTTGGAGAAAGCATTAACTGCCAAATCCTTTTTGATGGGTATGTCTAAGTAAAACTTTTATCTACTTCTTGAAGGTCCATCACTGGGACACTCGTCCTGTGCATCAGCAGAAAGATATCCCTCTGCAACAGCCATCTAAGGTGGGTCCTCCTTTGACCTGTTGAATGAACAGATTATAAACTAGACTTGGGTCTCAGTGTTTAAAAATAGCAAACTATACATGTATCTACTATTTCCAAAGGAATTCAAGTCTGGTAAAGGCCGAAATTCAGTCCTCAGTACTGTTTAGTTAACTTACAGTGATATGAAATTGAGGGGGATCAGAAAACATGGGGGTGCACTGATGGAGACGTGTGGCTCTCAAGAATGGTAAGTGTGTTAGAAAGACTAGTAATACCGTTAAGAGAAAGATTAGTTGTGTAAAATCTTACCATAACCATAGATGTCCTTCTCTTCCATGTTGCAGTATTCTCACTGTGGGATCTTCCACTTCAGGCAACCCAAATGTCCAGCTCCTATACAAAAGCTTAAGCCTGGTTGCTGTCAGATGCGCATGACGTCACACGCAGGGCCATAAATGTGACGTCCACATGCACAGACCTCAGAACTGACTGCCCAGTCGGACAAGAGTCTAAGGGCCCCAAGAAAGATGCCATCCAGACATGGTACATGTGACTAAGAGGGTTAAGGTGGGAGGGAAGGAATACTGCAACACAGAAGAGAACATCTATGGTTATGATAAGATTTTACACAACTAATCTGTGTCCTATTCTCATGTTGCAGTATTCTCACTGTGGGAGAGTACCATAGCTGAAGATGAGGAAAGGGTGGAGGAAGTGGCAGTTTCCAGGAAATCATGGAGGACTGCCCTTGCGATATAGTCCAATTTGTAATGTTTGGTAAAGGCATGTACAGAGAACCATGTGGCTGCCTCTAGTAAGGTGGCTGTATCGAGGCCTTTGAGGAAAGGTCCTGAAGGCCACTGTTCTTGGGGAGTGCGTCTTAACATTGTAGGCCAAGTCTGTGCCATGGTAAGCATAGCAGAAGAAAATAGTTTTACGTATCCAGGTAGATATATAGATTCTTTGTAGAAGATTGTGCAGTGTGAGGATGCCATGAGTGCTTGTAGTTCAGAAACCCTTCTGGCTTAAGTAAGGGCTACTAATAGTACAGTCTTCCAAGTACACATCTGCAAAGAATCAGAGCTGGTTCAAAGGGGGCAATGGAGAGTTTCTCCAGTACACAGCTCAGGTCCCAAGGAGGAGGAATAGGTTCCCTCAGTGGCCTGATGTGGAGAACCCCTTTCAGGAAAAGTCTGACTTCCATCCTAGAAAGAAGAGGTGGTTCCCATAGGTAAGCAGGATAAAATGGCAGATAAGTGAAATTTCACTGAAGAGTATGAAAGTTCTGATTTTAGGAGCTCTCACACAAAGGCTAGGACTAGTGGAACACCCACTTGGAAGGGGTCAATTTGCCTTTGGAGACACCAATTAAAGAACCTTTTCCATTTCGAAACATAGGATCTGCTGGTAGTAGGTTTCCTGGCCTTCTGCAGAATGGATAGCATGTCCTCTGAGTACTGGTGTCTGAAGGGGATCAGCAGTTCATCACCCACAGAGTTAGGAGTATATCCAGGTGTTGAAGAAAGGGATCCCTTCTGTTGTTAGCAGGTCCATCTTGTGAGGCAACTTGTGGTGATTGGCCTTGGCAACAGATAGAAAGGGGGAACCAATGCTGCCTTGGCCAGTTGAGAGTCACCAGCAAGATTTTTGACTTTTCTTCTGGATTTTTAGAAGGACTTTCTGAAGAAGTGGGAAGGGATGGAAGGCATAAAGGAAGTCTCTTCCTGGAAATCAAGAAGGCATCCACTCTCCAGGCTAGTGGGGAGGGGTCTCTGGAGCAAAATAGCTGCTATTGTCTGTTCTGGGGGGAAGCAAACAGGTATATCTGTGGTGTGCCCCATTAGTGGACAATATTTAAGAACACATCTCTGTGCAACATCCACTCATGATGTTGAAAGAATGACCTGTTGAGAACCTACGCTTGATGACTGTCCTGGGATGGAATGTAGACCGCCTGCAGTGTGACCTTGTACTGAGTGGCCAACTCCCATGCCTGGACTGCAAGCTTGCAGAGTAAGTCCTGCCCCCCACCCCACCGTTTGTTGATTACTACACTACAGCTGTATTGTCTGTGAATATTTGGAGGGGGGCAGTCTGCATTAGAGAAAGGAAGGTTTGTACAGCTAGATGGAAAACAGTCAACTCCCTTACATCGATATGTTTTTTTTCTTGACGGAGGGCTCCCAATGAGCCTGCACCTTGAGGCCATTCATAGTGGCTCCCTACCCTAGGTCTGAAGAATCTGTGTGCATACACTGCATTGGTTTGGTGGACTGGAGGTAGGCCTGGTTTCTGGATCACTTGCTGGATCCACCTCAATTCAGTCTTTAGGCAGGGTAGGATGGGTATCAAAGTCCAAGGGTGGCTGTGTTGTGACCAGACATTTTTTTAGGTACCACTGGAAAGTACAGTTTTGTACCTACCATAAATGTAGATGTCCGAACAGGATAGCATCTGCAGTCCTAACAAACGGGTTGTCCTGTCGTCAGGCAGCCCTTCGGTCGGCCGGATTCCAAAGTCTGGGTCTGGCCTCGGCTGGTGTTGCACTTCACCCGTCATCTCTCCTGGTCTTCGGGTATAAAGGCATCAGCCGACGCCAGTTTCCTCAGTGTTTCTTGCCCCAGATGCCAGTTGCCCTCTTGGAAAACTAAATTTTGGATAAATGCTAATGTTTCCAAAAAAAATAGTAGGCAAACACAAAAAATAAGCATGTATGTACATATATACAAACAAATACACCATAAGAGATCCCCCCCTAGCTAGCTATTAGGAGGGTAAGTACCCTAGGAGTACCACAGAGGGGAAGGAGGGTGGGTAATCCTGACTGCAGATGCTATCCTGTTCGGACATCTACATTTATGGTAGGTACAAAACTGTACTATGTCCTTCAAGGATGCATCTGCAGTCCTAACAAATGGGTAGAATACCATAGCCAAACTAGGGGAGGAGGAAGAAGAATTATGGTGTAGTTAGGATCCCTTGCAAGACAGCAGTGGCAAACCCTGCTCGGGATCTAGAGTATAAAGGTAAGTTGTAATGCTTGGCAAATGTATGCACGGAGGTCCAAGTAGCTGCCTCAATGTCCTTGGTAGCCACTCCTCGTAAGAAAGCTGTGGTAGTGGCTGTAGCCCTTCTAGAGTGAGGTCTTATGTTCTGTGGAATTTGCTTTCCATGGTAGGAGTAACAGAATCTTATGCAATTTCCTATCCATTTGGAGATTGTCTGTTTGGAAATTGCTTTTCCTTCCCTTCCTGTTGCATAGGCTACTAAAAGCTGGTCAGTTTTTCTATTACCTTTGGTTCTGTCCAGGTAGTAGCGTAACTGTCTATGTACATCCAAGGTATGCAGCAGTCTTTCCCCCCTGTTCTGTGGATTGGGAAAGAAGGTAGGTAGGTGGATTGCCTGGTTTAGAGACACTCTGGATACCACCTTAGGCATAAATGTAGGATTGGTTCTCATGGACACTATCTTGATGGAAGATTAGGAAGGGTTGTACTGCCATTAAGGCCTGTAGTTCCGAAACCCTTCTTGCTGAAGTGATTGCCAGTAGGAAAGCAGTTTTCCATGATAGGTGTTGAAGATCTGCTGTTGCTGCTGGTTCAAATGGAGGGAGTGTCAAATTTTCTAGCACAAAGTTCAAGTCCCATGCTGGTAATGGTGGTTTCCTAGGAGGTTTTACATTCTTGATTCCTCTGAGGAACTGCCTGAGTAGAGGATGTGAGAAGACAGGGGGATCGAAGCTGTATTCTGCAGAAATAGCTGATGCATGTATCTTGATGGAGGAATAGGACAGGCCTGTATGGAGAAGCTCTGCAAAGTACTCCAGGATGTTAGCAATATCTACCTTTGACACATCTTTTCCTCTTTCAGTACTCCAAATGACAAACCTTTTCCATTTTCCTGCATAGTTCCTTCTTGTTGAAGGTCTGCGGGCTTCAAGGATAATGTCTTTAACCCTTTGGGATAAATCTGGGTTAGTTGCTGTTATGTGATGTTCCAGGCAGTCAGTTGCAGAGTTTTTAGGTTTGGATGCATGATGTTGTAGTTGTTCTGAGTTAACATCAAAGACACATCAGGGGTAGTGTCCACATTCTCCCCCGAGACATGCTTCTCAGCAATGGATACCAGTGTTGTCTTGGCCAATTTGGAGCTATCAGAATTATCCTTGGACGTTCCTCTTTGATTTTCAGTAGTACCTTGTGCAAAGGAAGAGGTGGAAATGCATATGCTGTCAGGACTTTCCAACTGAAGGATAGAGAGTCCACCTTCCATGCAAGTGGGTGGTATGTCCTTGTGCAGAATTTCTTGAGCTGGTGATTGAGTGGGGATGCGAATAGGTCTATTTGTGGCATTCCCCATTTCTTTGTGATGGCCTTGAAGATGTCCGGGTGTAGCATCCATTCGTGAGCATCCGAGGTAGTTCTACTTAACATGTCTGCTAGGATGTTTTCTTTTCCCAGTACAAATATTGCCTGTAACTGGATGTTGTAGCTCAGAGCCATATTCCAAAGGTCCAGAGTCATTCTGCATAGGGGGTATGAATGAGTGCCTCCCTGTTTGTTGATGTACCACATGACTGTGGTGTTGTCTGTCCTTATCATTAAATGGCCTTCTTTGAGGAATGGTCTGAAATTCTGGATTGCTAGTTTTACTGCCAGCATTTCTTTTTGATTTATGTGCAGGTGCAGCTGGTCTGGAGTCCATAATCCTTGTATGCATTTGTCCAGCATGTGTGCCCCCCAACCTAGGTCTGAGGCGTCCATTGTGATGGTATGGCTTGCTTGAAAGTTGTGGAAGGGCAAGCCTGGGTTTGACTGGCATGCTTGAGCCCACCATAGGAACTCTTGTTTCAGGCATGGGATTAGTGGGATTTCGGTTTCTAAGCTGTGCCTGTGTTGAGACCATAAATTCTTTAGGTACCACTGTAGCTTTCTCATATGCAGTCTGGCATGGGGGACCAGGATTATGCATGATGCCATGAAGCCCAAGGCCTGCAGTACTTTTCTTGCTGTTAGTTTGTTCTGCTTTGTTAATGCCAAGAAGTAAAGAGGGAGTTGTTCTTGTTTTTCTGCAGTTAGGAATGCCATCTGTTTTACTGTGTCCAATTCCGCACCCAAGAATGTTCTTGTTTGGGATGGTATCAGTCTTGACTTTTTGAAATTGACTGTGTATCCCAGGGCTTGTAGTAAGCAAATGACTCTTTGTAAGTCTTGTGTCAGCTTGCTTTTGTTGTCCGCTTGTATCAGGCAGTCGTCCAGGTATGGATAAAGTACAGTTTTGTACCTACCATAAATGTAGATGTTCGAGGATTCCCTTGCTGCAGTCCTGACAATTGGGTATAGTCCGCGTCCCAGTCGGCCCGAATACCAGAGTATAAGGCTGACGTCGGTCATGGCGCCTTAGACTGACGTCAGTACGTCAGGGTACTTAATGCGCATGACCGACCTCATTTCCTCAGTCTTTTCTTGCCCCAGATGTCAGAAGACCCAAAAGACAAGTCCCAAAACAACCTGCACCAAAAACATGTACAATATATACAGTAATATATATACAAAAATATAAGCATGTAAACTCACCTACACAACCACCCTGAAACACAGAGGGAAGGAGGGTAAATTGGACTGCAGCAAGGAATCCTCGAACATCTACATTTATGGTAGGTACAAACTGTACTATGTTCTTCGCCTTCCCTTGCTGCAGTCCTGACAATTGGGTAGAATCCCAAAGCAGAGGTAAGGGAGGCTGGCAAATTATAAAGTAGCAGGAGCTGACAACATGCCTTGTAAAACAGCTGTGGCAAAACCAGCTCTAGACTTAGAGTATATAGGCAGGTGATAATGCCTAGAGAAAGTATGCACTGAACTCCAAGTAGCTGCTTCCAGAATATCCTTAGTTGCCACCCCTTAGAAATGCTGTTGAAGTGGCAGTAGCCCTAGTGGAATGAGGCCTAATCCCAGCTGGAACCTGTTTGCCATGATGGGAATAACAAAATGCAATGCAAAAGCCAATCCACCTAGAAATAGTTTGTTTTGACACAGGCTTGCCCTGTGAACTCAAAGCAAAAGAAACAAGTAACTGCTGAGACTGCCTAAAATCTTTAGTCCTGCTCAAATAATAACGCAATTGCCTGTGTACATCTAAAGTGTGCAAAATCTTTTCCCCTTTATTTTGAGGATCTGCAAAACGAGGCAAATGAATAGTTTGGTTTAAAGCCACACTAGAAACCACCTTAGGCATAAAGGGAGGATTAGTACGTAATGATACCCTGTCCTTATGGAAAATCAAAGGGCTCTACTGCCATAAGGGCCTGCAACTCAGACACCCTTCTTGCAGAAGTAATAGCCAACAGAAAAGCAGTCTTCCATGACAAATATTTCAATTCAGCAGTAGCTGCAGGCTCAAAAGGTTGTACAGTAAGTTTTTCCAACACAAAATTGAGATCCCAAGCAGGAGTAGGAGCTCGTGGGGTCTTATATTCTTTGCCCTCTAAGAAACTGCTTGAACAAAGGATGCGAAAACAAAGGTGGGTCACAATCATAGTGAGCTGAAATTGCTGCAGCATGAATCTTTATGGAAGAGAAAGACAAACCTTTGTCCAATAATTCAGTAAGATATTGAAGAACCACACTCAAATTAGGCTCTGAAATCTCCAAATTCTTTGCTGTACTCCAAAATAAAAATCTCTTCCATTTTCTCGCACTCTCCTAGTACTAGGCCTTCTAGCTTCCATAATCACATTTAAAACTTGTTGAGGAAGCTGAGACCTACCATGTCAACACAGAATATGCCAAGCTGTGAGATGAAGAGATTGAAGCTTGACATTGAGCAGATGACCGTCCTTCTGAGATAACAGATGAGGAATCAGAGGTAAAGGCCATGGAGGCTTCTTTACAAGACTCCTTAGAAGTGGGTACCAGTGTTGCCGAGGCCAATCTGGAGCTATCAAAATCATCCTTGGCCTGTCCTGTCTGACCTTTAGTAATACCTTTGGAAGAAGAGGTAGAGGTGGAAAGGCATAGACATGAAGGTTTTTCCAACTGAAAGACAGAGCATCCACTTTCCAAGCTGTGTGATGAAACCCCTTTGTGCAATACTTTGGCAGCTGGTGGTTTAGTGGAGAAGCGAACAGATCTATGTCTGGAGTTCCCCATGACACTGTCAATTTCTGAAATACATGAAGATCCAGTTTCCACTGTGGGGATCCATGATATGTCTGCTTAATACATCTGCTAGGGAGTTCTGTGCTCCTGGCAGAAACCTTGCCTGAAGAGTCAGTTGCAGGCTTAACGCAGTCTCCCATAAAATCATTGCTTGCCTGCATAGAGGATAAGAATGTGTTCCCCTTGCTTGTTGATGTACCACATGACAGTTGTGTTGTCTGTCAGAATCAACACCTGCCCTGGAAGAAGTAACTCCTTGAACGCCATCAATGCAAACTGGACTGCTAACATCTCCTTCATGTTGATATGTAGATGCTGTAGTCTGGCAGGCCACTTGTCTTGTATCCACTTTCCATTTAGATGAGCTCCCCAAGCAGTGTCCGAGGCATCTGTCGTTAAAATCTGACTACTCTGGCCGGGTCACAGAGAGTCCCTTGTTTAGGTGACATTCCTGAGCCCACCACAAGAATTCCTTTTGAAGGCAAGGTATTATTTGAATGACAGTGTCCAAATCTTGGCAGTGCTGTGTCCATACATTTTGAGATACCATTGCAGCTTCCTCATATGCAGTTTGGCATTGGGAAGCACCAGAATACAAGATGCCATGAACCCTAATGCTTGAAGGACTGTCCTTGCAGTCAGCACGGACTGATGAGATAGTTGATGGAAGTAAAGTGACAGACTCTTTGTTTGTCCGGGTTAAAAAGGTCACCTGGGCTTCTGTACACAGTCTCACACCCAGAAAGCACATGTCTTGAGAGGGTACTAGACTGGACTTTATTTGGCTCACAGAATACCCTAGGCATCTTAGCACTGCTATGACATATTCCAGATGCTGTAGAAGGTGTTCCTTTTCTTGAGCCAGAATCAGGCAGTCGTCCAAGTAAGGATAAATTTGAATGCCTTGAAGCCTGAAGTAAGCTATCACTGGAGCCAGAACCTTTGTGAATACTCTGCAGTAGATAAGCCAAAGGGCAATGCAGAGAACTGATAATGAAAATCTCCAGTTGAAACCGCAGATACTTTCTGCAACTTAGCCTTATGGGCACATGAAGGTAAGCTTCCTTGAGATCCAAAGTTACCATCCAGTGATCCTTGCCCAGCAGAGGTAACAGTTGCTGTAACGTCAACATCTTGAACTTGGGAATGTCCAGATAAGTGTTGAGGATAGATAAATCCAAAATTGGTCTCCACGTGTTCCCTTCTTTGGCACTAGGAACAGGAGAATAAAATCGAAGCCCCTTTCTGACACAGGGACTGGCTGAATAGCCCCTATCTGGAGTAACTGAGAAACTTGCTTGTGAGCCTCTTTTCTTTGTGGAGGAGGAACATCTGGCATGCCTTTGAAAGGCATTGTGTGGAAATAAAATCTGTACCCGTGATGAATGATATCCAGCACCCATCTGTCTTGAGTGATTAAATCCCAATTTTCTTTGAAAAGAGACAATCTTCCTCCTAAAGGAGCTGCCAGACGAGTCCACTGGCAGCTGAAAAGGCAGGTCATTGGTTCTGCTTACGAAGGACTGACCCTGCCCTCACCAGAAGTCTGAGCAGGTGAACTGTCTGATCTAGGCCTAAACAAACCTTGAGCCCTGCCCCTACCACGTCTAGACCTACCCCTAGACTGGGCACCATAAGCAGGATATGTCCACCCCTTAGCAGGCCAATTTCTACTAAACTCGGAGGCTGCACCTGCAAAAATCTTTAACAGTCTGCATAGACTTAGCTTTGTCCTCCATTTTCTTTAAGGCGGGCATCCGGCATATTAATTAATTTTCCCAAACACTAACCTAGCACAATCAAGCCTCCTCTTAATAGTGCTTGTTAAATCTAGCACAAGAGCGGCAACCAACCACGTCGTGCTCAGGCCCTAAACAAGGTATACACAATGTATGAAAATCCTTATGCGGTATCTGCTTCCCAAAATACAGTTATTCACTTTTTCTGACATCCGTTAAATACTGAGGCAAGAAAAACCAAAATGTTCCCCGGGGGTTACTTAGCCAACTCTGTATTCGGTCTGAAACTCCGGTTCGGAAAATCTCAGAACGCCAACCTGCACTCGAAAACTGCTTCTGCATCGGACCATGCGGCAAAAAGACTGAGGAAATGGCGTCGGTCATGCATTAAGTACCCAATTGTCAGGACTGCAGCAAGGGAAGACGAAGAACATATTTGGATTCCCTGTAGCCTGCAATGAGCTATTACTGATGCCAGGCATTTTGTGAATACTCTGGGCGCAGTAGATAAGCCAAAGGGCAATGCTGAGAATTGATAATGCTCTGATCCTGCAAGAAATCTGAGGTATCTTCTGCAATTTGGTCGTATGGGGACGTGCAGGTATGCCTCCTTGAGATCTAGAGTTACCAGCCAACACTCCTTGCCCAGCATGAGAAGAAGTTGCTGTAGGGTCAGCATTTTGAATTTTGGGACAATGATGAACGTGTTTAAGACGGACAGGTCGAGAATAGGTCTCCAACTTTTCTCTTTTCTTGGTACTAGGAAGAGTCTGGAGTAGAATCCTTTGCCCAGTTCTGTTAGTGGTACTCTTTCCACAGCTCTCATCTTTGTTAATTGAGCTATCTGCTTTAGAGCTTCTGTTTTTTGATTTGGAGGTAGGTTTGGCATTCCTCTTTTTACTGGTAAGGTGGGGAAGTGAAACCTGTAGCCTTGGTCTATGGTCTGTAAAATCCACTTGTCTTTTGTGATAATAGTGCCAATTTTTTGAAAATAAGGCTAACTTTCCGCTTAAGGGTGCTGCTATTTGTTGCCTGGTAGGCGGTGTCAGAGCCAAGTCACTGTGATTGTCCTGTTGCAGTGGTTGTGTCTGTGCCTCGCTGGTTATTGCCTTGCCACTGGCGTCCTCTATATGCACCTCCTCTGGATTTATTTCTGCCTCTGGAACGTCTATTCCTGCCTCTCTGAGATTTAGAGGAGTCTGGAAAGGACCAATTTTTGGAAGGCCAGTTCCTGCTAAACCTTGGGGGCTGAACCTGTAAGAAATCCTTAACTGTTTGTACATATTTTGCCTTCTCTTCCATTTTCTTCATTACTTGCTGAGCAGGAGTACCAAATAGACTGGCCTTATCCATAGGAGCATCTAACAGCTTTGCTTTAACATGATCCGGCAAGGCCTGTTCTTTCAACCATGCATGCCTTCTTATAACTGTGCCAGTCATGGCTGATCTAAATGAAGCCTCCAGTGCATCATAGCCACATTTTAAAGGATGGTTACTAACCTGCTGAATGTTATTCACCATTTCTAAAACATATTTCTTATCTAAGGAGTCATCAGAGGACAGTTTCTTAGTTAACTGATCAAGCATAAACTCTTGGTATTGGATCATATGAAACTGACAGTTCAAAGCTCTAGCTGAGAGAGTAGCAGAGGTGTAAACTTTTTCCCCCCATCTCTCTAAGGACCTGGATTCCCTTTCAGAAGGGAGAGGGTTTTTTGCTGAGGTCGAAGCTACTGCCTTAGGTCCCTGGGAGACAGTGTCAGGATCTGCAAGAGGGGCCTTGTATAGGTGGTGTTGAGTGTCTGGTACCCTGTAAAACCTATCTGGTTTGGCAGGGGCTGGAGGTAAAGTATCAGGAGCAGTGCAAACATCATTAAAAGCATCATCCACAACAGGCAGAACTGGAGGTATAGCTAAGGGCCTATGTTGCGGTAAGTGTAGAAAGGTCCTAAGCCTTTTTCTTGAATCTGAGAAATCTTGTCCCTGCCATTGGAATTGTTCTCTCATGGCATGTAAGGTTTCCCCAAAGGAAAATTCCTCTGGTGGAGAGGCAGATGGAATAGATTCTTCAGCATCGGAATCTTCATAAGTAGAAAAAGGAGCCTCTGGATGGTCTGTAATGTCTGAGTCATCCGAAGAATCATCTGAGGACACTGGCTCTGGGGCTCTGCTCTAGGTCTCTTTTCTGGAGGCTGAGAGGCCCTGTCTGGGTGAGATTGGGATCCCTAATTAAAGAGATGAGATCCTCTGCCAGAGTAAGCATTTGTGAACTGGAACTGGGCCTGTGTGAGGGGCTTAACAGGCACTGATTTAGCAGTTTTGGCTGCTTTAGCCCTGGCAAAGGCCTTAATAGACATGGCTGCAGGAGGCCTAGCAGCACCACGTGCTGGGGTAGAGACATCCAAAGGGATGGTGTCTGATAATTCAATAGGAACCACATTAGTAGGCAAAACTTCAGAGGCCGATTCAACTAGGGTAGCAGGAGCCTCGGTAGTAGTCATGGATTCGGCTGAAGATTGACCCGTTTGCTCGGTTTCGGCGAAACAGAGACACTCGCGGTTTGCTTAACAGTGGTTTCGGCGGAACCGGACCACGAGTGTCGGTCTTTTCTTTCGTTTTTAACAATTTGGGTTGTCGGAGGATCCGACGGCATAATGTACGCAAAATCTGGGGCGAAAAACTGTTCAGGAAAATCCGACCGGTGCCTAAGCGTTCATCGGTTGAAGGAAGCACAGGCTAAACAGGCTGCTACGTCATGGTCTGGGCCTAAACAAGGTAAGCAGTAAGAGTGGAAATCTTTATGAGGTATTTGTTTCCCACAAGTTAAACAGTTATTTACTTTTTCTGACATCGGCTGAGGCAAGAAAGAGTCCCCAACGGGTACTTAGCTTTTAGAAGTCTTGAAGTAGTATTCGGTAGTAGTAATCTCTGGATCTGACCGACCGCACTTGCAAACAGCTTCTGCTTGGCCACGGCAAGAAAGACTGAGGAAAATGGCGTCGGCTGATGCCTTTATACCCGAAGACCAGGAGAGATGACGTCGGGTGAAGTGCGACACCAGCCGAGGCCAGACCCAGACTTTGGAATCCGGCCGACCGAAGGGCTGCCTGACGACAGGACAACCCGTTTGTTAGGACTGCAGATGCATCCTTGAAGGACATCTTCATGGGCAGCCTGGCTAGGGGTAGCACAGGGAGTGTAGCTGCCAAGAGGCCTAGAAGGTGAAGGAATTGCCAGGCTGAGATGTGGCTGACCTGAAGGATCGCGTGGAAGTAGTTTGTAAGGAGTGGACTTTGTTCTGAGGAAGGAAAGCATTCAAGTCTTTCTTATCCTGCAGCCCAGGAAGGTTTTGTCTTTGGCTGGGATGTGGGAGGACTGTCACATTGAGGGTGAACCCCAAGCTCTAAAGTAGGGACATAGGGGATAATAAGAAGTTATGTACCTACCATAACGTTCCATGTTAGTTGTCTTCATCTCGCCTTCTTTCTTGCTGGATGGGTTCGGAGCCGATCCTCAGCTCCGACTCGGCCTTTTACTAAAGTTCAGGAACTATTTACCGGCTCGAGGCCTCCCCTTATCCCACAATGCTAGGCGTCAGATATCCAGATCTCTTTTGGTAGAGCTAACATCATGGAAAAAAACACCTGTTTCCACCACAAGGTTTACCTACAGTGCTACAAACAGAGAAGGATGTAACCTAAAAAAAGAGCCAACCATAGGAAGAAGGCCTCAAAAGGGATTCTTCTCGGTCCTAACCAAGCTAGGGGGATGGAGGGTGGGACGCAAGAAAGAAGGTGAGATGAAGACAGCCGGAACGTTATGGTAGGTACATAACTTCTTAATGTTAAGTTGTCCATCTCTCCTTCATTCTTGCTGGATGGGACAGCATCCCTAGCACCTTACCCCTGGGTGGCTCATTGAAACAGACTCTTGAGCACAGTGGAACCAAAATCAGCTCGACTCCTGGAGGCCACATCCAACTTGTAATGCAAAATGAAGGTATGAGGAGTGGCCCATGTGGCTGCAGCACAAATAGATTCCATTGGAAGTATAGCCTGAAAAGCTACCGACGTAGCCAATGCTCTAGTGGAATCAGCTTTTGGTTTTGTAGGGAGTTCTTTATGTCTCAGTTGGTAGATCAAGGTAATAACAGAGGCCAGCCACCTGGACAAGGTTACCTTAGAAACTGGCAGGCCCTGCTTGCCCTCAGCATAGGACAAGAAGAGTTGATCTGATTTTCTTGTCTGTTTGGTCCAATCCAAATTGCCTGTGAACGTCCAAATAGTGTAACTTTTGTTCAGCTCTGTTTGAATAATTAGGAAAAAAGACAGGAAGATCAATAGCCTGATTGAGATTTGTCTGAGGGTATTTTGGGTAAAAAGGAAGGATTAGTCCTGAGTGAAACTCTTATCTGTGAAAAATAAGATGAGGACGACGAATACAAAGGGCTTGAAGTTCCGATACTCTTCTGGCTGAGGTAATTGCTACTAAGAAGAGTCTTACAGGAGAGTAACTTTAAGGAACAAGAAGCCGCAGTTTCAAAAGGAGGGAGAATCAATGAAGTTAATATCAAGTTCAAATCCCACAGAGGAGGGGGGGGATCTTTAACCGGGGGTCTAAGTAAAATAGTCCCCTTAAGAAAGGCCTTACAAAGTTTGTGGGACAGGATACTGGACTCTGACAGGCCAATGTGAAAATTTGTGAGAGCCGCCAATTGGACCCTAATGGTGGCAGATGAGGAACCTGCTCGAAAAAGTTCCGCCAAAAAAATCTAAAACATTATGGACAGGGGCTGTAAAGGGGTCTATCTTTCTAGCCTCTGCCCAGAAAGAAAAATGTTTTCACTTACTAGCATAAGTCTTCCTAGCAGATGATTTGTGCGAAGAAAGTATGATTTCACGCAATGGCTGAGAAATATGTGGAAGCCTGGCTAAGGTTGGAAGTGGAGCAACCAAGCTGTGAGGTTGAGAGAGTGAAGGGATTGGTGCAGCCCGCCCGACTGATGGATCAAGAGGTCTGGCACTGGGTCCAGATTCCAGGGCTGCTCCAGCGGGTGACTATGCAGGAATGGGAACCAAATTTGCAGAGGCCAGTAAGGAGCAATGAGGATCATCCTGGATCCCAAAGCGGTCACTTTCCGAATCAGTTTTGGAATTAGGGGAAAAGGAGGGAATGCATAGAGAAGACCGCGGGGCCAATCGTGAACTAGAGAGTCTCTGGGGGAATGGCCTGGGAGGGGGAAGAGAGTGAAGAAGTCGCTGCACTTGCTGTTGAGAGGGGTTGCAAAAAAGTCGCAAGGCTGACCCCATCTGCGGAAAATTTTGTCAGCTACTAACTGACTGAGAGACCACTCATGAGGCATAAGGATTGCTCTGCTTAGCCTGTCTGCTATGACGTTGGACTTCCTGGGGAAGTGCGTTGCTATCAGAAACCGTTGAGAGGAGATCGCCCACTGCCAGAGTCTGACTGCTTCTCGACATAAGGGATAGGACCTGGTTCCGCCCTGCTTGTTGATGTACCACACTACCGACATATTGTCCGTCTGAACTGCAATAGTCCCGGTAGGTAGAGTCCTGAAGAGCTTGCAACGCTAAAAGTACCACTCTCATCTCCAAGACGTTTATGTGCAGATGGTACTCTAGGGGTTGCCAAGTGCCCTGGACAGTCCTGCCCTGAAAATGCCCCCCCCCCACCCAATCAGGGAGGCATCAGTTGTCACCGTGGCAACCGGAGTAGAAAGGACAAACGGTCTGCCCTGAAAATCTTGAGGGGAGACCATCCACCAAGAAAGGTGGTCTTTGCATGATTGGGTGATTATTATGTTGTGAGACATCGGAAGCTGTTGAAAGGACCACTGGGTAAAAAGCATCCATTGAAGAATCCGCATGTGAAAACGAGCCAGGGGAAGTAACGTGATTGCTGCTGCCTTGAGACCCAAGGTTTTCAGTACAAATCTGGCCTGAATTCTCTTGCACTGTAACATTTGAACATGTCGGTGAATGTCTAATACTCTTTCTAATGGAAGTTTTGCTGACAGTTCCTTTGTATTTAATATGGCACCTATAAAGGTTATAGACTGACAATGCAGACTTTTCGAAGTTTATAGAGATACCTAGCAAGTTTGGATGGTATAATCCCTGGCTCGGATTAGCTGATGCCTGGTGGAAGCAGTTAGGAGCCAGTTGTCTAGATATGGAAACACCTGGAACCCTCGCCGTCTCAGGTGAGCCGTAACCCACTGCCATGCATTTGGTGAACTCCCTGGGGGGCTGTGGTGAGACCAAAGGGCAGGGCTCTGAATTGATGGTGACTGGCTCCCAGCCGGAAGTGGAGAAACCTCCTGGAGCATCTGTTAATTCTGATATGGTAGTACGCATCCTGAAGGTCTATGGAACATATCCAGTTGTCCGGACCCAAAAAGGGTAGAATGGACTGAAGTGACCATCCGGAACTTCGTTCTTTGAAAAGACTTGTTTAACCTGCTTAGATCCAAAATGGGTCTCCAGTCCAGTTTTTTTGGTACCAAAAAGAACTTGGGAGTAAATCCCTGATCCTTGCTGGTCTTCTGGGACTGGCTGGCTGGCTCTTTTTTCTAGCAGTTTTGAAATTTCTAGTACTGCCTGTTCCCTTAGACCGGGTGGAACATCTGGAAGGGATCTGTTTGCTTGCACGGGGGTGTGAACAAAGGGGATTTTGTAACCCTGGGATATGACAGACTGTACCCATTTGTCTTGAGTGAGGAGTCGCCAGGCTTCTGGGTACAGTAACAATCTTCCTCCGACTGCCTCCGAGGGTGGACAGTAGGGCAGCCCCTCAGGGGTGCTGAAAGGGTTTCTCAGAGAAAGCTTCCATGCTACCCTGATTTTGCAGACCCCCTCTGCCCCTCGGGCGGCATCTATTGTTGTTCCCTCCTCTGCCCCTGGAGGTAAACTCGCCACGTGTGTCAGGTACGACTCCCTGGGATTTGCGAAACCACATTTTTCCACTCTTCTGACCTTTAGGGTATGGTCTAGAGGGAGTAGAAAAATGGACTCCCACGGCAGAGAGTCTTGCCTTCCTGCTCACACCTGGTAAGGGTATCCTTCACCTGTGGTCCAAACAAAGCCGGACCATCGAAGGGGATATTGGTGAAGGACGCATCCAGGCATGTCTTCTCAAAGCCACGCCTGTGCCTGCGGCCCTACTCAACCCCATCGGCTGCATAAGAAATGAGCCGCATGGAGGAGTTGACTATAGAGTTAAGGCTCGCCATCTGGGAGTTAATCTTTTCCTGAGACCCCGCAGCAGATGGATCCTGAAGGGCATCACCCAGCTCCTTAAGGAGATCCCTTTAAAGGCGGGTGAAATGGCACAGATAGTTCAGGGACCGCATGGAAAAGATCGCTGAAGAAAACATCCGCTTCCCGTACCTGTCCATTGTCCTAGATTCTTTATTAGGTGGATGGACAGGTACAGAAGGGTCAGCCAACTCCTTAGTGGCTGCTGCAACCACCATGGCATCAACAGGGACACCCTTTGTAAGAAACTGTTTGTCGGACGGGGCTGTAATGAATTTTGTAGGCCTGCGGGGAGTTGGTTCCACTGTGTCCGGGGCCGTCCACGCCTTCTGAGCCACCACTTCCACGAGCGGGTCAAAAGGCGGAGACACCCAGGAGGTGGAAGGGCAAGAACCAAACGCATCCAGGTACACAGACTCATCCTCAGAAGGGTTAAGGGCAGTCCAGTTCCCCCCTCTGCCTAAGGATCGCAAGG